>NW_026711680.1:0-79191 GCF_026419965.1 Kogia breviceps | reverse complement strand
AAGATTAGTGTCACCATATGTGTACAAATACGTATTAAATATATATATCAAACAGACCGACCATATAGCAAGGGAGGTCACCAGAACACTCTGCAATAATTTACATGGGAAGAGGATCTGTACAAGAATCTATATCTATATCTATATCTATATCTATATCTATATATAGATATAGATATATATATATATATATAAAACGTACAAATGAACCAGATTCTGTACATATAGGACCAACAGTATTCTAATCATTACCCCGATTTAAACAAATTAAAAGAGCGAACAAGAAGTAATGTGACATACACTTCTGGGGTTTTTTCCTGGCACATTCCATTCTAATTGACAACCTGGGAACAGGACTTCCAGAAGCCTCTGCTGCCCTAGTAACCAGATGTGGGAATGTAGCAATGCTGACGCCTTGTGGCCGTTTCCCACAGCAGCAGCTTTAAAGTCAGTGCTAATGGTCACTCAATATTCACACCCATTGCAGGCTTGTAAATGACACCTGCCCTCCAAAACAAAATCCTGGGGTCGAAAATCGACCAAAAAAGTCGAAAGAGGGCAACCTTCCAAGAAGACAATTTCGAGAGGTTTATTGTACTCACGGTTTTTTGTTTTCTGTTTTTGTTTAACAGAATAAAAAAAGGCGTGGAAAAATGCTGAACCTTAGGAATTATTAGACACGAAAATACACGTTACAAAAACCTATCATGTCACACCACTCAGCATGGCCATCAGCGAAACTTCTGCAAACAAGAAATGCTGACGGGTTGGTGAAGAAATGCGTACCCTCGGTTCTAAGTGGGTCGTGGTAAGAGCCCCTAAGGAAAACACAGTGGAGTTGCCTGGAAAGGGTCAACATTGAGCGACCGTTCAATCAAGCATACCCACTGCTGGGTCTATCACCTGAGAGGATGAGAATCAAAAAAGACACGGGCTGGCAATCCTGCAATCCAGCAATGTTTACCGTAGCCAACACTTGGAAGCAATGAAAATGCCCAGCCACAGAGGAATGCAGAAAGGAGAAGTGGTCCATGGACACAATGGAAGAGTACTCCAGTGAAAAGTAGAAATTCCATTTTAAAAACAGATATAAGTAAGGAGACATCAGCTTTGGGGGGTTTCTCCAGACACATCCCACCGTCATTGATAACCGAGGAACAACACTGGCAGGAAGGTCTGTTTCACTAGTTACCAGAGTGGGAAACGCAGAAATGCTGCAGCCCTCTGGCCGTTACGTGCAACGGCAGCTTGAAAACCCGTGCTAATGGTCACTTCGTGTGCACAAGTCCTGGAGGGCTGTCAATGAAACCTGCCCTCAAAATGTCTTGAGGGAGGTAGTGGCCAAAATATTTCAAAAGGCGGCACATAGTTCAAGAAAAGAATGGGATGAGGTAAGCTACACACACAGTTTGAAGGAAAAAAGGACATCCCTGAAAGCTCAATTTCAAGGCTTTATGAGACGCATGCAAATCCAACCACACAGGTATCGGCTCACACCAGTCAGAAGAACCATCAGCAACAAAACTACCAACAATTCATGCTGAAGGGGTTGTGGAGAAGTGCATACCCTCTAGGTTAAGTGGGACTTTGCCGCCAGCCGCGGCGGGTCCTCAAAGTGTAGCAACAACCGACGAGAGGGGGTAGGGAACTGAACGCACTAAGGTATGGGATCAGAAGGGCACAAGCAACTGACGCTTGCAAGGCAAGTTTAATAACAAAGCCTAGCCGTATATATACCCCTAAAGCAGGGAATTTGCCTCGTCACGCCTTATCGGCATCAGCTGGTTGGTTGGCTTCTCGGCTTAGTGACACCTTATCAGCATCAGCTGTTTGGTTGGCTGCTCGGCTTCTCCCTCAAAGGCACCAATTTCCCCTCCAGGGTTGCTTTTCCTAGCTTTAGGGAACAACCAGGGACTCCCAGTAACTGAGCAGGTCCCTGGAGCGATTTGGCCAAAGGCCATCTCCTTTTGTATGTTCATACCATAAAGTCCAGGATGCATACCAAGGAGAGTACAGTCGGGCCCTGAGGCTTAGGAGGGTCTTAGTGGCGCCTTCCTCAGAGGGCAATGCTCGCCACAGGACTTCACCTGGTAAGAGGCACTAATGGGAACAGAATGGAGGTGCCTTTACAAGGTAAACACTGAGTTACGATATGATCCAGCAGGCCCACTCCTGGGCCTATAACCTAAGAAAGAAGACAGAAGTGGAAAGACACAGGCAGGCAAATCTGCATTGCAGGAGTATTACAATAGCCAGGACATGGAAGCAACCAGAAAGTCCATCAACAGATGAGTGGACAAAGAAGAACAGGGACCTGTACAGATGGAATATTAGCCAAGGAACCAAAGGAAACAATGCCATCAACAGCACCATCGGTGAGGCTAGAGTTCATCACGCACCTTGCAGTAAGTCACAGAGCGAAAGATACATAGCCTACGATATCAGTTATAGGTGTTTCCTAAAAATTGATATCACTGAAGATATTTCCACAGAGAAAGGCAATCACAGATGCAATAAAGAGATTTATGGTTCACCCATGGACAGGTGTGAGAATTGTGTACATTAGGAAATTGGGTTTAAGAGAGAGATACAAACACAGGTGAAATACAAAATCACCAAAGGCCTACGGAATACCAAGAGAAGAGTACTCAACATTGTGTCATAAGCTACATGGGAAAAGGATCCAAAGACGACTAGATACGTGTTTATGTATAAAAGAGCCACATCTTTCACACCTACAACAAGCAAAACATTGTAATCAAACTTGCTGTGAGAAACAATAAACATTGAATTAAAAAACGAACAAGTCAGTCGTGAGGCACAAACATAAGGGGCTTTTTCCTGGCACAGTCCATTCTAATTGACAACCGAGAATACGACTTCCACGGAGGCTCTGTTGCCCGAGTAACCAGGTTTGGTAAAGGAGACCTGCTGCCGCCTTGTGGCCGTTTCTCAAAACAGCAGCTTTAAACCCAGTGCTAATGGTCACTTGATATTCAAAATCATTGCAGGCCTATAAATGACACCTGCCCTCAAAAACGATTCTTGGGTCGTCCATCGAGGAAAAAAACTCAAAAGACGTGCACACTTCAAAACGACAATTTCAAGAGGCATATTTTGTGCACATTTTGTCTTCTCTTTCTTTCTCTTGTGATAAATAAAAGGGCATGGAAAAATGCTCAACATCAGGAATTAATAAAGCCATGCAAATCCAGTCGACAGAAACGTTCACCCACCGTCGTCAGAATGATCATCAGCCACAGAGTCTACAAAGAATAAATGCTCAAGGTGTTTTAGAGAACTCTGTGCCCTCTAGCGGCCGCTGGGACGTAACCTGGTAACAGCTAGTAGTGAGAACACCGTGGAGGTGCATTGAAAGGTAAAAATTGAGCTAACCTGTAATCGGGTAGGCCCACTGATGGGCCTATCTCCCGAGTAGACCAAAATCAAAAAGACACAGGCTGGCCATCCTGCGCTGCAGCAACATGTACCATCGCCAAGACTTGGAAGAAACCCAAATGTCCATCAACAGAACAATGCACCAAGAAGAAGGGGGCCCATGTGCACAATGGAACATGAGCCACGGAAGAGCATGCAACAGTGCCGCTGGCACCACCGTAGAAGGATCTAGAGATACCCACCCAGAAGGAAGTACGAAAGAAACCGAAATAGAAATATCCTATGACATCACTTATAGCTGTTACTTCAACATTGATACCCATGAAGTCATTTCCAAGAGAAGGCCGTGCATAGATGCAGAAAACCAACTATGCTTAACCAAGTGGAAAGGTGTAAGGAATGTATGAATTTGGATATGGGGGTTTACAGACATGTACTGATACATATGAAATATATAATCACAAAATACCTAAGGAATACCAAGAGAGGTCGACTCAACACTCTGTAATAACCTACACGGGAAAGGATCCAAAGATGAATAGATTGATACATACATATGATGAACCAGATGCAGTACACCTAGAACACACACCACATTTTTATCCAATTGGCTGCGATACTGGATAACAATTAAATTTTAAAAAACACACAAGAAGTAAGGAGATATAAGCTCTTGGGGGTTTGCCCTGACACACTGCACTCTCATTTGCAGCCTACTAACACAATTTCCAGGAAGCCTCTGTTGCAGGAAAACCCAGAGTTGGAAATGGAGAAATGCTGCCGCCTTGTGGCCGTTTCCCGCAAGAGCGGCTTTAAACGCATAGCTATGGGTCACTTAACATTCACAAGGACTCAGGCCTCTAAAAGACACCTGCCCTCAAAAAAAAAATGTCCTGAGCTCGGCAGTGGTGAAAAAAATTCGAAGGAGGCAAATGTGTCAAAGAGATAGTATGAAGAGGTAAGTTTTACTCACTCTTTATCAAAAAAAGCAAAATGGAGAAAAGCTCAACCTCAGGAATGATCAGACTCCTCTAAGCTACAAAAAGCTTTCAGCTCACCCAAGTTAACTACCGTCAGCCAAAAGACTACAAACAATAAATGCTGAAGGGGTTTTAGAGAACTCTGTTCCCTCTGTCTGCGGAGGACATGTCTAGTTGTAACAGCCAATAATGAGAACAGAAAGGAGCTGCGTTTTCAATTAAAAATTGAGCCACCCTTCCATCCAGAACACCCACAGCCGAGCCTCTCACCTGAGAAGACAGGCTGCAAGAGCTGCACTCCACGAGTTTTCACAGTAGCCAAAGACACCGAAGCAACCCAAATGTCCATCAACAGATGAATGGATAAGAAGAGCTGGTCCGTGGACACAGTGGACTATTAGCCATGGAAAACAAGGAAACACTGCTCTTTGAGGCACCCGAGATGAGCCTAGAGATCATCACAGAACATGAGTTAAGTCGGAAAGCAAAAGGCATACCGTATGACATCACCTATAGGCGTTATCTAACAGCTGACACAAATGAACATATTTCCACAAAGAAAGACACTCACACACTTAGAAAACAAACTAAGCTTAAGTAAAATGAAAGGTGGGGGGAATGGATAAATTAAGATTAGTGTCACCATATGTGTACAAATACGTATTAAATATATATATCAAACAGACCGACCATATAGCAAGGGAGGTCACCAGAACACTCTGCAATAATTTACATGGGAAGAGGATCTGTACAAGAATCTATATATATATCTATATCTATATCTATATCTATATATAGATATAGATATATATATATATATATAAAACGTACAAATGAACCAGATTCTGTACATATAGGACCAACAGTATTCTAATCATTACCCCGATTTAAACAAATTAAAAGAGCGAACAAGAAGTAATGTGACATACACTTCTGGGGTTTTTTCCTGGCACATTCCATTCTAATTGACAACCTGGGAACAGGACTTCCAGAAGGCTCTGCTGCCCTAGTAACCAGATGTGGGAATGTAGCAATGCTGACGCCTTGTGGCCGTTTCCCACAGCAGCAGCTTTAAAGTCAGTGCTAATGGTCACTCAATATTCACACCCATTGCAGGCTTGTAAATGACACCTGCCCTCCAAAACAAAATCCTGGGGTCGAAAATCGACCAAAAAAGTCAAAAGAGGGCAACCTTCCAAGAAGACAATTTCGAGAGGTTTATTGTACTCACGGTTTTTTGTTTTCTGTTTTTGTTTAACAGAATAAAAAAAGGCGTGGAAAAATGCTGAACCTTAGGAATTATTAGACACGAAAATACACGTTACAAAAACCTATCATGTCACACCACTCAGCATGGCCATCAGCGAAACTTCTGCAAACAAGAAATGCTGACGGGTTGGTGAAGAAATGCGTACCCTCGGTTCTAAGTGGGTCGTGGTAAGAGCCCCTAAGGAAAACACAGTGGAGTTGCCTGGAAAGGGTCAACATTGAGCGACCGTTCAATCAAGCATACCCACTGCTGGGTCTATCACCTGAGAGGATGAGAATCAAAAAAGACACGGGCTGGCAATCCTGCAATCCAGCAATGTTTACCGTAGCCAACACTTGGAAGCAATGAAAATGCCCAGCCACAGAGGAATGCAGAAAGGAGAAGTGGTCCATGGACACAATGGAAGAGTACTCCAGTGAAAAGTAGAAATTCCATTTTAAAAACAGATATAAGTAAGGAGACATCAGCTTTGGGGGGTTTCTCCAGACACATCCCACCGTCATTGATAACCGAGGAACAACACTGGCAGGAAGGTCTGTTTCACTAGTTACCAGAGTGGGAAACGCAGAAATGCTGCAGCCCTCTGGCCGTTACGTGCAACGGCAGCTTGAAAACCCGTGCTAATGGTCACTTCGTGTGCACAAGTCCTGGAGGGCTGTCAATGAAACCTGCCCTCAAAATGTCTTGAGGGAGGTAGTGGCCAAAATATTTCAAAAGGCGGCACATAGTTCAAGAAAAGAATGGGATGAGGTAAGCTACACACACAGTTTGAAGGAAAAAAGGACATCCCTGAAAGCTCAATTTCAAGGCTTTATGAGACGCATGCAAATCCAACCACACAGGTATCGGCTCACACCAGTCAGAAGAACCATCAGCAACAAAACTACCAACAATTCATGCTGAAGGGGTTGTGGAGAAGTGCATACCCTCTAGGTTAAGTGGGACTTTGCCGCCAGCCGCGGCGGGTCCTCAAAGTGTAGCAACAACCGACGAGAGGGGGTAGGGAACTGAACGCACTAAGGTATGGGATCAGAAGGGCACAAGCAACTGACGCTTGCAAGGCAAGTTTAATAACAAAGCCTAGCCGTATATATACCCCTAAAGCAGGGAATTTGCCTCGTCACGCCTTATCGGCATCAGCTGGTTGGTTGGCTTCTCGGCTTAGTGACACCTTATCAGCATCAGCTGTTTGGTTGGCTGCTCGGCTTCTCCCTCAAAGGCACCAATTTCCCCTCCAGGGTTGCTTTTCCTAGCTTTAGGGAACAACCAGGGACTCCCAGTAACTGAGCAGGTCCCTGGAGCGATTTGGCCAAAGGCCATCTCCTTTTGTATGTTCATACCATAAAGTCCAGGATGCATACCAAGGAGAGTACAGTCGGGCCCTGAGGCTTAGGAGGGTCTTAGTGGCGCCTTCCTCAGAGGGCAATGCTCGCCACAGGACTTCACCTGGTAAGAGGCACTAATGGGAACAGAATGGAGGTGCCTTTACAAGGTAAACACTGAGTTACGATATGATCCAGCAGGCCCACTCCTGGGCCTATAACCTAAGAAAGAAGACAGAAGTGGAAAGACACAGGCAGGCAAATCTGCATTGCAGGAGTATTACAATAGCCAGGACATGGAAGCAACCAGAAAGTCCATCAACAGATGAGTGGACAAAGAAGAACAGGGACCTGTACAGATGGAATATTAGCCAAGGAACCAAAGGAAACAATGCCATCAACAGCACCATCGGTGAGGCTAGAGTTCATCACGCACCTTGCAGTAAGTCACAGAGCGAAAGATACATAGCCTACGATATCAGTTATAGGTGTTCCCTGAAAATTGATATCACTGAAGATATTTCCACAGAGAAAGGCAATCACAGATGCAATAAAGAGATTTATGGTTCACCCATGGACAGGTGTGAGAATTGTGTACATTAGGAAATTGGGTTTAAGAGAGAGATACAAACACAGGTGAAATACAAAATCACCAAAGGCCTACGGAATACCAAGAGAAGAGTACTCAACATTGTGTCATAAGCTACATGGGAAAAGGATCCAAAGACGACTAGATACGTGTTTATGTATAAAAGAGCCACATCTTTCACACCTACAACAAGCAAAACATTGTAATCAAACTTGCTGTGAGAAACAATAAACATTGAATTAAAAAACGAACAAGTCAGTCGTGAGGCACAAACATAAGGGGCTTTTTCCTGGCACAGTCCATTCTAATTGACAACCGAGAATACGACTTCCACGGAGGCTCTGTTGCCCGAGTAACCAGGTTTGGTAAAGGAGACCTGCTGCCGCCTTGTGGCCGTTTCTCAAAACAGCAGCTTTAAACCCAGTGCTAATGGTCACTTGATATTCAAAATCATTGCAGGCCTATAAATGACACCTGCCCTCAAAAACGATTCTTGGGTCGTCCATCGAGGAAAAAAACTCAAAAGACGTGCACACTTCAAAACGACAATTTCAAGAGGCATATTTTGTGCACATTTTGTCTTCTCTTTCTTTCTCTTGTGATAAATAAAAGGGCATGGAAAAATGCTCAACATCAGGAATTAATAAAGCCATGCAAATCCAGTCGACAGAAACGTTCACCCACCGTCGTCAGAATGATCATCAGCCACAGAGTCTACAAAGAATAAATGCTCAAGGTGTTTTAGAGAACTCTGTGCCCTCTAGCGGCCGCTGGGACGTAACCTGGTAACAGCTAGTAGTGAGAACACCGTGGAGGTGCATTGAAAGGTAAAAATTGAGCTAACCTGTAATCGGGTAGGCCCACTGATGGGCCTATCTCCCGAGTAGACCAAAATCAAAAAGACACAGGCTGGCCATCCTGCGCTGCAGCAACATGTACCATCGCCAAGACTTGGAAGAAACCCAAATGTCCATCAACAGAACAATGCACCAAGAAGAAGGGGGCCCATGTGCACAATGGAACATGAGCCACGGAAGAGCATGCAACAGTGCCGCTGGCACCACCGTAGAAGGATCTAGAGATACCCACCCAAAAGGAAGTACGAAAGAAACCGAAATAGAAATATCCTATGACATCACTTATAGCTGTTACTTCAACATTGATACCCATGAAGTCATTTCCAAGAGAAGGCCGTGCATAGATGCAGAAAACCAACTATGCTTAACCAAGTGGAAAGGTGTAAGGAATGTATGAATTTGGATATGGGGGTTTACAGACATGTACTGATACATATGAAATATATAATCACAAAATACCTAAGGAATACCAAGAGAGGTCGACTCAACACTCTGTAATAACCTACACGGGAAAGGATCCAAAGATGAATAGATTGATACATACATATGATGAACCAGATGCAGTACACCTAGAACACACACCACATTTTTATCCAATTGGCTGTGATACTGGATAACAATTAAATTTTAAAAAACACACAAGAAGTAAGGAGATATAAGCTCTTGGGGGTTTGCCCTGACACACTGCACTCTCATTTGCAGCCTACTAACACAATTTCCAGGAAGCCTCTGTTGCAGGAAAACCCAGAGTTGGAAATGGAGAAATGCTGCCGCCTTGTGGCCGTTTCCCGCAAGAGCGGCTTTAAACGCATAGCTATGGGTCACTTAACATTCACAAGGACTCAGGCCTCTAAAAGACACCTGCCCTCAAAAAAAAAATGTCCTGAGCTCGGCAGTGGTGAAAAAAATTCGAAGGAGGCAAATGTGTCAAAGAGATAGTATGAAGAGGTAAGTTTTACTCACTCTTTATCAAAAAAAGCAAAATGGAGAAAAGCTCAACCTCAGGAATGATCAGACTCCTCTAAGCTACAAAAAGCTTTCAGCTCACCCAAGTTAACTACCGTCAGCCAAAAGACTACAAACAATAAATGCTGAAGGGGTTTTAGAGAACTCTGTTCCCTCTGTCTGCGGAGGACATGTCTAGTTGTAACAGCCAATAATGAGAACAGAAAGGAGCTGCGTTTTCAATTAAAAATTGAGCCACCCTTCCATCCAGAACACCCACAGCCGAGCCTCTCACCTGAGAAGACAGGCTGCAAGAGCTGCACTCCACGAGTTTTCACAGTAGCCAAAGACACCGAAGCAACCCAAATGTCCATCAACAGATGAATGGATAAGAAGAGCTGGTCCGTGGACACAGTGGACTATTAGCCATGGAAAACAAGGAAACACTGCTCTTTGAGGCACCCGAGATGAGCCTAGAGATCATCACAGAACATGAGTTAAGTCGGAAAGCAAAAGGCATACCGTATGACATCACCTATAGGCGTTATCTAACAGCTGACACAAATGAACATATTTCCACAAAGAAAGACACTCACACACTTAGAAAACAAACTAAGCTTAAGTAAAATGAAAGGTGGGGGGAATGGATAAATTAAGATTAGTGTCACCATATGTGTACAAATACGTATTAAATATATATATCAAACAGACCGACCATATAGCAAGGGAGGTCACCAGAACACTCTGCAATAATTTACATGGGAAGAGGATCTGTACAAGAATCTATATCTATATCTATATCTATATCTATATCTATATATAGATATATATATATATATATAAAACGTACAAATGAACCAGATTCTGTACATATAGGACCAACAGTATTCTAATCATTACCCCGATTTAAACAAATTAAAAGAGCGAACAAGAAGTAATGTGACATACACTTCTGGGGTTTTTTCCTGGCACATTCCATTCTAATTGACAACCTGGGAACAGGACTTCCAGAAGGCTCTGCTGCCCTAGTAACCAGATGTGGGAATGTAGCAATGCTGACGCCTTGTGGCCGTTTCCCACAGCAGCAGCTTTAAAGTCAGTGCTAATGGTCACTCAATATTCACACCCATTGCAGGCTTGTAAATGACACCTGCCCTCCAAAACAAAATCCTGGGGTCGAAAATCGACCAAAAAAGTCGAAAGAGGGCAACCTTCCAAGAAGACAATTTCGAGAGGTTTATTGTACTCACGGTTTTTTGTTTTCTGTTTTTGTTTAACAGAATAAAAAAAGGCGTGGAAAAATGCTGAACCTTAGGAATTATTAGACACGAAAATACACGTTACAAAAACCTATCATGTCACACCACTCAGCATGGCCATCAGCGAAACTTCTGCAAACAAGAAATGCTGACGGGTTGGTGAAGAAATGCGTACCCTCGGTTCTAAGTGGGTCGTGGTAAGAGCCCCTAAGGAAAACACAGTGGAGTTGCCTGGAAAGGGTCAACATTGAGCGACCGTTCAATCAAGCATACCCACTGCTGGGTCTATCACCTGAGAGGATGAGAATCAAAAAAGACACGGGCTGGCAATCCTGCAATCCAGCAATGTTTACCGTAGCCAACACTTGGAAGCAATGAAAATGCCCAGCCACAGAGGAATGCAGAAAGGAGAAGTGGTCCATGGACACAATGGAAGAGTACTCCAGTGAAAAGTAGAAATTCCATTTTAAAAACAGATATAAGTAAGGAGACATCAGCTTTGGGGGGTTTCTCCAGACACATCCCACCGTCATTGATAACCGAGGAACAACACTGGCAGGAAGGTCTGTTTCACTAGTTACCAGAGTGGGAAACGCAGAAATGCTGCAGCCCTCTGGCCGTTACGTGCAACGGCAGCTTGAAAACCCGTGCTAATGGTCACTTCGTGTGCACAAGTCCTGGAGGGCTGTCAATGAAACCTGCCCTCAAAATGTCTTGAGGGAGGTAGTGGCCAAAATATTTCAAAAGGCGGCACATAGTTCAAGAAAAGAATGGGATGAGGTAAGCTACACACACAGTTTGAAGGAAAAAAGGACATCCCTGAAAGCTCAATTTCAAGGCTTTATGAGACGCATGCAAATCCAACCACACAGGTATCGGCTCACACCAGTCAGAAGAACCATCAGCAACAAAACTACCAACAATTCATGCTGAAGGGGTTGTGGAGAAGTGCATACCCTCTAGGTTAAGTGGGACTTTGCCGCCAGCCGCGGCGGGTCCTCAAAGTGTAGCAACAACCGACGAGAGGGGGTAGGGAACTGAACGCACTAAGGTATGGGATCAGAAGGGCACAAGCAACTGACGCTTGCAAGGCAAGTTTAATAACAAAGCCTAGCCGTATATATACCCCTAAAGCAGGGAATTTGCCTCGTCACGCCTTATCGGCATCAGCTGGTTGGTTGGCTTCTCGGCTTAGTGACACCTTATCAGCATCAGCTGTTTGGTTGGCTGCTCGGCTTCTCCCTCAAAGGCACCAATTTCCCCTCCAGGGTTGCTTTTCCTAGCTTTAGGGAACAACCAGGGACTCCCAGTAACTGAGCAGGTCCCTGGAGCGATTTGGCCAAAGGCCATCTCCTTTTGTATGTTCATACCATAAAGTCCAGGATGCATACCAAGGAGAGTACAGTCGGGCCCTGAGGCTTAGGAGGGTCTTAGTGGCGCCTTCCTCAGAGGGCAATGCTCGCCACAGGACTTCACCTGGTAAGAGGCACTAATGGGAACAGAATGGAGGTGCCTTTACAAGGTAAACACTGAGTTACGATATGATCCAGCAGGCCCACTCCTGGGCCTATAACCTAAGAAAGAAGACAGAAGTGGAAAGACACAGGCAGGCAAATCTGCATTGCAGGAGTATTACAATAGCCAGGACATGGAAGCAACCAGAAAGTCCATCAACAGATGAGTGGACAAAGAAGAACAGGGACCTGTACAGATGGAATATTAGCCAAGGAACCAAAGGAAACAATGCCATCAACAGCACCATCGGTGAGGCTAGAGTTCATCACGCACCTTGCAGTAAGTCACAGAGCGAAAGATACATAGCCTACGATATCAGTTATAGGTGTTCCCTGAAAATTGATATCACTGAAGATATTTCCACAGAGAAAGGCAATCACAGATGCAATAAAGAGATTTATGGTTCACCCATGGACAGGTGTGAGAATTGTGTACATTAGGAAATTGGGTTTAAGAGAGAGATACAAACACAGGTGAAATACAAAATCACCAAAGGCCTACGGAATACCAAGAGAAGAGTACTCAACATTGTGTCATAAGCTACATGGGAAAAGGATCCAAAGACGACTAGATACGTGTTTATGTATAAAAGAGCCACATCTTTCACACCTACAACAAGCAAAACATTGTAATCAAACTTGCTGTGAGAAACAATAAACATTGAATTAAAAAACGAACAAGTCAGTCGTGAGGCACAAACATAAGGGGCTTTTTCCTGGCACAGTCCATTCTAATTGACAACCGAGAATACGACTTCCACGGAGGCTCTGTTGCCCGAGTAACCAGGTTTGGTAAAGGAGACCTGCTGCCGCCTTGTGGCCGTTTCTCAAAACAGCAGCTTTAAACCCAGTGCTAATGGTCACTTGATATTCAAAATCATTGCAGGCCTATAAATGACACCTGCCCTCAAAAACGATTCTTGGGTCGTCCATCGAGGAAAAAAACTCAAAAGACGTGCACACTTCAAAACGACAATTTCAAGAGGCATATTTTGTGCACATTTTGTCTTCTCTTTCTTTCTCTTGTGATAAATAAAAGGGCATGGAAAAATGCTCAACATCAGGAATTAATAAAGCCATGCAAATCCAGTCGACAGAAACGTTCACCCACCGTCGTCAGAATGATCATCAGCCACAGAGTCTACAAAGAATAAATGCTCAAGGTGTTTTAGAGAACTCTGTGCCCTCTAGCGGCCGCTGGGACGTAACCTGGTAACAGCTAGTAGTGAGAACACCGTGGAGGTGCATTGAAAGGTAAAAATTGAGCTAACCTGTAATCGGGTAGGCCCACTGATGGGCCTATCTCCCGAGTAGACCAAAATCAAAAAGACACAGGCTGGCCATCCTGCGCTGCAGCAACATGTACCATAGCCAAGACTTGGAAGAAACCCAAATGTCCATCAACAGAACAATGCACCAAGAAGAAGGGGGCCCATGTGCACAATGGAACATGAGCCACGGAAGAGCATGCAACAGTGCCGCTGGCACCACCGTAGAAGGATCTAGAGATACCCACCCAAAAGGAAGTACGAAAGAAACCGAAATAGAAATATCCTATGACATCACTTATAGCTGTTACTTCAACATTGATACCCATGAAGTCATTTCCAAGAGAAGGCCGTGCATAGATGCAGAAAACCAACTATGCTTAACCAAGTGGAAAGGTGTAAGGAATGTATGAATTTGGATATGGGGGTTTACAGACATGTACTGATACATATGAAATATATAATCACAAAATACCTAAGGAATACCAAGAGAGGTCGACTCAACACTCTGTAATAACCTACACGGGAAAGGATCCAAAGATGAATAGATTGATACATACATATGATGAACCAGATGCAGTACACCTAGAACACACACCACATTTTTATCCAATTGGCTGTGATACTGGATAACAATTAAATTTTAAAAAACACACAAGAAGTAAGGAGATATAAGCTCTTGGGGGTTTGCCCTGACACACTGCACTCTCATTTGCAGCCTACTAACACAATTTCCAGGAAGCCTCTGTTGCAGGAAAACCCAGAGTTGGAAATGGAGAAATGCTGCCGCCTTGTGGCCGTTTCCCGCAAGAGCGGCTTTAAACGCATAGCTATGGGTCACTTAACATTCACAAGGACTCAGGCCTCTAAAAGACACCTGCCCTCAAAAAAAAAATGTCCTGAGCTCGGCAGTGGTGAAAAAAATTCGAAGGAGGCAAATGTGTCAAAGAGATAGTATGAAGAGGTAAGTTTTACTCACTCTTTATCAAAAAAAGCAAAATGGAGAAAAGCTCAACCTCAGGAATGATCAGACTCCTCTAAGCTACAAAAAGCTTTCAGCTCACCCAAGTTAACTACCGTCAGCCAAAAGACTACAAACAATAAATGCTGAAGGGGTTTTAGAGAACTCTGTTCCCTCTGTCTGCGGAGGACATGTCTAGTTGTAACAGCCAATAATGAGAACAGAAAGGAGCTGCGTTTTCAATTAAAAATTGAGCCACCCTTCCATCCAGAACACCCACAGCCGAGCCTCTCACCTGAGAAGACAGGCTGCAAGAGCTGCACTCCACGAGTTTTCACAGTAGCCAAAGACACCGAAGCAACCCAAATGTCCATCAACAGATGAATGGATAAGAAGAGCTGGTCCGTGGACACAGTGGACTATTAGCCATGGAAAACAAGGAAACACTGCTCTTTGAGGCACCCGAGATGAGCCTAGAGATCATCACAGAACATGAGTTAAGTCGGAAAGCAAAAGGCATACCGTATGACATCACCTATAGGCGTTATCTAACAGCTGACACAAATGAACATATTTCCACAAAGAAAGACACTCACACACTTAGAAAACAAACTAAGCTTAAGTAAAATGAAAGGTGGGGGGAATGGATAAATTAAGATTAGTGTCACCATATGTGTACAAATACGTATTAAATATATATATCAAACAGACCGACCATATAGCAAGGGAGGTCACCAGAACACTCTGCAATAATTTACATGGGAAGAGGATCTGTACAAGAATCTATATCTATATCTATATCTATATCTATATCTATATATAGATATAGATATATATATATATATATAAAACGTACAAATGAACCAGATTCTGTACATATAGGACCAACAGTATTCTAATCATTACCCCGATTTAAACAAATTAAAAGAGCGAACAAGAAGTAATGTGACATACACTTCTGGGGTTTTTTCCTGGCACATTCCATTCTAATTGACAACCTGGGAACAGGACTTCCAGAAGGCTCTGCTGCCCTAGTAACCAGATGTGGGAATGTAGCAATGCTGACGCCTTGTGGCCGTTTCCCACAGCAGCAGCTTTAAAGTCAGTGCTAATGGTCACTCAATATTCACACCCATTGCAGGCTTGTAAATGACACCTGCCCTCCAAAACAAAATCCTGGGGTCGAAAATCGACCAAAAAAGTCGAAAGAGGGCAACCTTCCAAGAAGACAATTTCGAGAGGTTTATTGTACTCACGGTTTTTTGTTTTCTGTTTTTGTTTAACAGAATAAAAAAAGGCGTGGAAAAATGCTGAACCTTAGGAATTATTAGACACGAAAATACACGTTACAAAAACCTATCATGTCACACCACTCAGCATGGCCATCAGCGAAACTTCTGCAAACAAGAAATGCTGACGGGTTGGTGAAGAAATGCGTACCCTCGGTTCTAAGTGGGTCGTGGTAAGAGCCCCTAAGGAAAACACAGTGGAGTTGCCTGGAAAGGGTCAACATTGAGCGACCGTTCAATCAAGCATACCCACTGCTGGGTCTATCACCTGAGAGGATGAGAATCAAAAAAGACACGGGCTGGCAATCCTGCAATCCAGCAATGTTTACCGTAGCCAACACTTGGAAGCAATGAAAATGCCCAGCCACAGAGGAATGCAGAAAGGAGAAGTGGTCCATGGACACAATGGAAGAGTACTCCAGTGAAAAGTAGAAATTCCATTTTAAAAACAGATATAAGTAAGGAGACATCAGCTTTGGGGGGTTTCTCCAGACACATCCCACCGTCATTGATAACCGAGGAACAACACTGGCAGGAAGGTCTGTTTCACTAGTTACCAGAGTGGGAAACGCAGAAATGCTGCAGCCCTCTGGCCGTTACGTGCAACGGCAGCTTGAAAACCCGTGCTAATGGTCACTTCGTGTGCACAAGTCCTGGAGGGCTGTCAATGAAACCTGCCCTCAAAATGTCTTGAGGGAGGTAGTGGCCAAAATATTTCAAAAGGCGGCACATAGTTCAAGAAAAGAATGGGATGAGGTAAGCTACACACACAGTTTGAAGGAAAAAAGGACATCCCTGAAAGCTCAATTTCAAGGCTTTATGAGACGCATGCAAATCCAACCACACAGGTATCGGCTCACACCAGTCAGAAGAACCATCAGCAACAAAACTACCAACAATTCATGCTGAAGGGGTTGTGGAGAAGTGCATACCCTCTAGGTTAAGTGGGACTTTGCCGCCAGCCGCGGCGGGTCCTCAAAGTGTAGCAACAACCGACGAGAGGGGGTAGGGAACTGAACGCACCAAGGTATGGGATCAGAAGGGCACAAGCAACTGACGCTTGCAAGGCAAGTTTAATAACAAAGCCTAGCCGTATATATACCCCTAAAGCAGGGAATTTGCCTCGTCACGCCTTATCGGCATCAGCTGGTTGGTTGGCTTCTCGGCTTAGTGACACCTTATCAGCATCAGCTGTTTGGTTGGCTGCTCGGCTTCTCCCTCAAAGGCACCAATTTCCCCTCCAGGGTTGCTTTTCCTAGCTTTAGGGAACAACCAGGGACTCCCAGTAACTGAGCAGGTCCCTGGAGCGATTTGGCCAAAGGCCATCTCCTTTTGTATGTTCATACCATAAAGTCCAGGATGCATACCAAGGAGAGTACAGTCGGGCCCTGAGGCTTAGGAGGGTCTTAGTGGCGCCTTCCTCAGAGGGCAATGCTCGCCACAGGACTTCACCTGGTAAGAGGCACTAATGGGAACAGAATGGAGGTGCCTTTACAAGGTAAACACTGAGTTACGATATGATCCAGCAGGCCCACTCCTGGGCCTATAACCTAAGAAAGAAGACAGAAGTGGAAAGACACAGGCAGGCAAATCTGCATTGCAGGAGTATTACAATAGCCAGGACATGGAAGCAACCAGAAAGTCCATCAACAGATGAGTGGACAAAGAAGAACAGGGACCTGTACAGATGGAATATTAGCCAAGGAACCAAAGGAAACAATGCCATCAACAGCACCATCGGTGAGGCTAGAGTTCATCACGCACCTTGCAGTAAGTCACAGAGCGAAAGATACATAGCCTACGATATCAGTTATAGGTGTTTCCTAAAAATTGATATCACTGAAGATATTTCCACAGAGAAAGGCAATCACAGATGCAATAAAGAGATTTATGGTTCACCCATGGACAGGTGTGAGAATTGTGTACATTAGGAAATTGGGTTTAAGAGAGAGATACAAACACAGGTGAAATACAAAATCACCAAAGGCCTACGGAATACCAAGAGAAGAGTACTCAACATTGTGTCATAAGCTACATGGGAAAAGGATCCAAAGACGACTAGATACGTGTTTATGTATAAAAGAGCCACATCTTTCACACCTACAACAAGCAAAACATTGTAATCAAACTTGCTGTGAGAAACAATAAACATTGAATTAAAAAACGAACAAGTCAGTCGTGAGGCACAAACATAAGGGGCTTTTTCCTGGCACAGTCCATTCTAATTGACAACCGAGAATACGACTTCCACGGAGGCTCTGTTGCCCGAGTAACCAGGTTTGGTAAAGGAGACCTGCTGCCGCCTTGTGGCCGTTTCTCAAAACAGCAGCTTTAAACCCAGTGCTAATGGTCACTTGATATTCAAAATCATTGCAGGCCTATAAATGACACCTGCCCTCAAAAACGATTCTTGGGTCGTCCATCGAGGAAAAAAACTCAAAAGACGTGCACACTTCAAAACGACAATTTCAAGAGGCATATTTTGTGCACATTTTGTCTTCTCTTTCTTTCTCTTGTGATAAATAAAAGGGCATGGAAAAATGCTCAACATCAGGAATTAATAAAGCCATGCAAATCCAGTCGACAGAAACGTTCACCCACCGTCGTCAGAATGATCATCAGCCACAGAGTCTACAAAGAATAAATGCTCAAGGTGTTTTAGAGAACTCTGTGCCCTCTAGCGGCCGCTGGGACGTAACCTGGTAACAGCTAGTAGTGAGAACACCGTGGAGGTGCATTGAAAGGTAAAAATTGAGCTAACCTGTAATCGGGTAGGCCCACTGATGGGCCTATCTCCCGAGTAGACCAAAATCAAAAAGACACAGGCTGGCCATCCTGCGCTGCAGCAACATGTACCATAGCCAAGACTTGGAAGAAACCCAAATGTCCATCAACAGAACAATGCACCAAGAAGAAGGGGGCCCATGTGCACAATGGAACATGAGCCACGGAAGAGCATGCAACAGTGCCGCTGGCACCACCGTAGAAGGATCTAGAGATACCCACCCAAAAGGAAGTACGAAAGAAACCGAAATAGAAATATCCTATGACATCACTTATAGCTGTTACTTCAACATTGATACCCATGAAGTCATTTCCAAGAGAAGGCCGTGCATAGATGCAGAAAACCAACTATGCTTAACCAAGTGGAAAGGTGTAAGGAATGTATGAATTTGGATATGGGGGTTTACAGACATGTACTGATACATATGAAATATATAATCACAAAATACCTAAGGAATACCAAGAGAGGTCGACTCAACACTCTGTAATAACCTACACGGGAAAGGATCCAAAGATGAATAGATTGATACATACATATGATGAACCAGATGCAGTACACCTAGAACACACACCACATTTTTATCCAATTGGCTGTGATACTGGATAACAATTAAATTTTAAAAAACACACAAGAAGTAAGGAGATATAAGCTCTTGGGGGTTTGCCCTGACACACTGCACTCTCATTTGCAGCCTACTAACACAATTTCCAGGAAGCCTCTGTTGCAGGAAAACCCAGAGTTGGAAATGGAGAAATGCTGCCGCCTTGTGGCCGTTTCCCGCAAGAGCGGCTTTAAACGCATAGCTATGGGTCACTTAACATTCACAAGGACTCAGGCCTCTAAAAGACACCTGCCCTCAAAAAAAAAATGTCCTGAGCTCGGCAGTGGTGAAAAAAATTCGAAGGAGGCAAATGTGTCAAAGAGATAGTATGAAGAGGTAAGTTTTACTCACTCTTTATCAAAAAAAGCAAAATGGAGAAAAGCTCAACCTCAGGAATGATCAGACTCCTCTAAGCTACAAAAAGCTTTCAGCTCACCCAAGTTAACTACCGTCAGCCAAAAGACTACAAACAATAAATGCTGAAGGGGTTTTAGAGAACTCTGTTCCCTCTGTCTGCGGAGGACATGTGTAGTTGTAACAGCCAATAATGAGAACAGAAAGGAGCTGCGTTTTCAATTAAAAATTGAGCCACCCTTCCATCCAGAACACCCACAGCCGAGCCTCTCACCTGAGAAGACAGGCTGCAAGAGCTGCACTCCACGAGTTTTCACAGTAGCCAAAGACACCGAAGCAACCCAAATGTCCATCAACAGATGAATGGATAAGAAGAGCTGGTCCGTGGACACAGTGGACTATTAGCCATGGAAAACAAGGAAACACTGCTCTTTGAGGCACCCGAGATGAGCCTAGAGATCATCACAGAACATGAGTTAAGTCGGAAAGCAAAAGGCATACCGTATGACATCACCTATAGGCGTTATCTAACAGCTGACACAAATGAACATATTTCCACAAAGAAAGACACTCACACACTTAGAAAACAAACTAAGCTTAAGTAAAATGAAAGGTGGGGGGAATGGATAAATTAAGATTAGTGTCACCATATGTGTACAAATACGTATTAAATATATATATCAAACAGACCGACCATATAGCAAGGGAGGTCACCAGAACACTCTGCAATAATTTACATGGGAAGAGGATCTGTACAAGAATCTATATCTATATCTATATCTATATCTATATCTATATATAGATATATATATAGATATATATATATATATAAAACGTACAAATGAACCAGATTCTGTACATATAGGACCAACAGTATTCTAATCATTACCCCGATTTAAACAAATTAAAAGAGCGAACAAGAAGTAATGTGACATACACTTCTGGGGTTTTTTCCTGGCACATTCCATTCTAATTGACAACCTGGGAACAGGACTTCCAGAAGGCTCTGCTGCCCTAGTAACCAGATGTGGGAATGTAGCAATGCTGACGCCTTGTGGCCGTTTCCCACAGCAGCAGCTTTAAAGTCAGTGCTAATGGTCACTCAATATTCACACCCATTGCAGGCTTGTAAATGACACCTGCCCTCCAAAACAAAATCCTGGGGTCGAAAATCGACCAAAAAAGTCGAAAGAGGGCAACCTTCCAAGAAGACAATTTCGAGAGGTTTATTGTACTCACGGTTTTTTGTTTTCTGTTTTTGTTTAACAGAATAAAAAAAGGCGTGGAAAAATGCTGAACCTTAGGAATTATTAGACACGAAAATACACGTTACAAAAACCTATCATGTCACACCACTCAGCATGGCCATCAGCGAAACTTCTGCAAACAAGAAATGCTGACGGGTTGGTGAAGAAATGCGTACCCTCGGTTCTAAGTGGGTCGTGGTAAGAGCCCCTAAGGAAAACACAGTGGAGTTGCCTGGAAAGGGTCAACATTGAGCGACCGTTCAATCAAGCATACCCACTGCTGGGTCTATCACCTGAGAGGATGAGAATCAAAAAAGACACGGGCTGGCAATCCTGCAATCCAGCAATGTTTACCGTAGCCAACACTTGGAAGCAATGAAAATGCCCAGCCACAGAGGAATGCAGAAAGGAGAAGTGGTCCATGGACACAATGGAAGAGTACTCCAGTGAAAAGTAGAAATTCCATTTTAAAAACAGATATAAGTAAGGAGACATCAGCTTTGGGGGGTTTCTCCAGACACATCCCACCGTCATTGATAACCGAGGAACACCACTGGCAGGAAGGTCTGTTTCACTAGTTACCAGAGTGGGAAACGCAGAAATGCTGCAGCCCTCTGGCCGTTACGTGCAACGGCAGCTTGAAAACCCGTGCTAATGGTCACTTCGTGTGCACAAGTCCTGGAGGGCTGTCAATGAAACCTGCCCTCAAAATGTCTTGAGGGAGGTAGTGGCCAAAATATTTCAAAAGGCGGCACATAGTTCAAGAAAAGAATGGGATGAGGTAAGCTACACACACAGTTTGAAGGAAAAAAGGACATCCCTGAAAGCTCAATTTCAAGGCTTTATGAGACGCATGCAAATCCAACCACACAGGTATCGGCTCACACCAGTCAGAAGAACCATCAGCAACAAAACTACCAACAATTCATGCTGAAGGGGTTGTGGAGAAGTGCATACCCTCTAGGTTAAGTGGGACTTTGCCGCCAGCCGCGGCGGGTCCTCAAAGTGTAGCAACAACCGACGAGAGGGGGTAGGGAACTGAACGCACCAAGGTATGGGATCAGAAGGGCACAAGCAACTGACGCTTGCAAGGCAAGTTTAATAACAAAGCCTAGCCGTATATATACCCCTAAAGCAGGGAATTTGCCTCGTCACGCCTTATCGGCATCAGCTGGTTGGTTGGCTTCTCGGCTTAGTGACACCTTATCAGCATCAGCTGTTTGGTTGGCTGCTCGGCTTCTCCCTCAAAGGCACCAATTTCCCCTCCAGGGTTGCTTTTCCTAGCTTTAGGGAACAACCAGGGACTCCCAGTAACTGAGCAGGTCCCTGGAGCGATTTGGCCAAAGGCCATCTCCTTTTGTATGTTCATACCATAAAGTCCAGGATGCATACCAAGGAGAGTACAGTCGGGCCCTGAGGCTTAGGAGGGTCTTAGTGGCGCCTTCCTCAGAGGGCAATGCTCGCCACAGGACTTCACCTGGTAAGAGGCACTAATGGGAACAGAATGGAGGTGCCTTTACAAGGTAAACACTGAGTTACGATATGATCCAGCAGGCCCACTCCTGGGCCTATAACCTAAGAAAGAAGACAGAAGTGGAAAGACACAGGCAGGCAAATCTGCATTGCAGGAGTATTACAATAGCCAGGACATGGAAGCAACCAGAAAGTCCATCAACAGATGAGTGGACAAAGAAGAACAGGGACCTGTACAGATGGAATATTAGCCAAGGAACCAAAGGAAACAATGCCATCAACAGCACCATCGGTGAGGCTAGAGTTCATCACGCACCTTGCAGTAAGTCACAGAGCGAAAGATACATAGCCTACGATATCAGTTATAGGTGTTTCCTAAAAATTGATATCACTGAAGATATTTCCACAGAGAAAGGCAATCACAGATGCAATAAAGAGATTTATGGTTCACCCATGGACAGGTGTGAGAATTGTGTACATTAGGAAATTGGGTTTAAGAGAGAGATACAAACACAGGTGAAATACAAAATCACCAAAGGCCTACGGAATACCAAGAGAAGAGTACTCAACATTGTGTCATAAGCTACATGGGAAAAGGATCCAAAGACGACTAGATACGTGTTTATGTATAAAAGAGCCACATCTTTCACACCTACAACAAGCAAAACATTGTAATCAAACTTGCTGTGAGAAACAATAAACATTGAATTAAAAAACGAACAAGTCAGTCGTGAGGCACAAACATAAGGGGCTTTTTCCTGGCACAGTCCATTCTAATTGACAACCGAGAATACGACTTCCACGGAGGCTCTGTTGCCCGAGTAACCAGGTTTGGTAAAGGAGACCTGCTGCCGCCTTGTGGCCGTTTCTCAAAACAGCAGCTTTAAACCCAGTGCTAATGGTCACTTGATATTCAAAATCATTGCAGGCCTATAAATGACACCTGCCCTCAAAAACGATTCTTGGGTCGTCCATCGAGGAAAAAAACTCAAAAGACGTGCACACTTCAAAACGACAATTTCAAGAGGCATATTTTGTGCACATTTTGTCTTCTCTTTCTTTCTCTTGTGATAAATAAAAGGGCATGGAAAAATGCTCAACATCAGGAATTAATAAAGCCATGCAAATCCAGTCGACAGAAACGTTCACCCACCGTCGTCAGAATGATCATCAGCCACAGAGTCTACAAAGAATAAATGCTCAAGGTGTTTTAGAGAACTCTGTGCCCTCTAGCGGCCGCTGGGACGTAACCTGGGAACAGCTAGTAGTGAGAACACCGTGGAGGTGCATTGAAAGGTAAAAATTGAGCTAACCTGTAATCGGGTAGGCCCACTGATGGGCCTATCTCCCGAGTAGACCAAAATCAAAAAGACACAGGCTGGCCATCCTGCGCTGCAGCAACATGTACCATAGCCAAGACTTGGAAGAAACCCAAATGTCCATCAACAGAACAATGCACCAAGAAGAAGGGGGCCCATGTGCACAATGGAACATGAGCCACGGAAGAGCATGCAACAGTGCCGCTGGCACCACCGTAGAAGGATCTAGAGATACCCACCCAAAAGGAAGTACGAAAGAAACCGAAATAGAAATATCCTATGACATCACTTATAGCTGTTACTTCAACATTGATACCCATGAAGTCATTTCCAAGAGAAGGCCGTGCATAGATGCAGAAAACCAACTATGCTTAACCAAGTGGAAAGGTGTAAGGAATGTATGAATTTGGATATGGGGGTTTACAGACATGTACTGATACATATGAAATATATAATCACAAAATACCTAAGGAATACCAAGAGAGGTCGACTCAACACTCTGTAATAACCTACACGGGAAAGGATCCAAAGATGAATAGATTGATACATACATATGATGAACCAGATGCAGTACACCTAGAACACACACCACATTTTTATCCAATTGGCTGTGATACTGGATAACAATTAAATTTTAAAAAACACACAAGAAGTAAGGAGATATAAGCTCTTGGGGGTTTGCCCTGACACACTGCACTCTCATTTGCAGCCTACTAACACAATTTCCAGGAAGCCTCTGTTGCAGGAAAACCCAGAGTTGGAAATGGAGAAATGCTGCCGCCTTGTGGCCGTTTCCCGCAAGAGCGGCTTTAAACGCATAGCTATGGGTCACTTAACATTCACAAGGACTCAGGCCTCTAAAAGACACCTGCCCTCAAAAAAAAAATGTCCTGAGCTCGGCAGTGGTGAAAAAAATTCGAAGGAGGCAAATGTGTCAAAGAGATAGTATGAAGAGGTAAGTTTTACTCACTCTTTATCAAAAAAAGCAAAATGGAGAAAAGCTCAACCTCAGGAATGATCAGACTCCTCTAAGCTACAAAAAGCTTTCAGCTCACCCAAGTTAACTACCGTCAGCCAAAAGACTACAAACAATAAATGCTGAAGGGGTTTTAGAGAACTCTGTTCCCTCTGTCTGCGGAGGACATGTCTAGTTGTAACAGCCAATAATGAGAACAGAAAGGAGCTGCGTTTTCAATTAAAAATTGAGCCACCCTTCCATCCAGAACACCCACAGCCGAGCCTCTCACCTGAGAAGACAGGCTGCAAGAGCTGCACTCCACGAGTTTTCACAGTAGCCAAAGACACCGAAGCAACCCAAATGTCCATCAACAGATGAATGGATAAGAAGAGCTGGTCCGTGGACACAGTGGACTATTAGCCATGGAAAACAAGGAAACACTGCTCTTTGAGGCACCCGAGATGAGCCTAGAGATCATCACAGAACATGAGTTAAGTCGGAAAGCAAAAGGCATACCGTATGACATCACCTATAGGCGTTATCTAACAGCTGACACAAATGAACATATTTCCACAAAGAAAGACACTCACACACTTAGAAAACAAACTAAGCTTAAGTAAAATGAAAGGTGGGGGGAATGGATAAATTAAGATTAGTGTCACCATATGTGTACAAATACGTATTAAATATATATATCAAACAGACCGACCATATAGCAAGGGAGGTCACCAGAACACTCTGCAATAATTTACATGGGAAGAGGATCTGTACAAGAATCTATATCTATATCTATATCTATATCTATATCTATATCTATATCTATATATATATATATATATATATATATAAAACGTACAAATGAACCAGATTCTGTACATATAGGACCAACAGTATTCTAATCATTACCCCGATTTAAACAAATTAAAAGAGCGAACAAGAAGTAATGTGACATACACTTCTGGGGTTTTTTCCTGGCACATTCCATTCTAATTGACAACCTGGGAACAGGACTTCCAGAAGGCTCTGCTGCCCTAGTAACCAGATGTGGGAATGTAGCAATGCTGACGCCTTGTGGCCGTTTCCCACAGCAGCAGCTTTAAAGTCAGTGCTAATGGTCACTCAATATTCACACCCATTGCAGGCTTGTAAATGACACCTGCCCTCCAAAACAAAATCCTGGGGTCGAAAATCGACCAAAAAAGTCGAAAGAGGGCAACCTTCCAAGAAGACAATTTCGAGAGGTTTATTGTACTCACGGTTTTTTGTTTTCTGTTTTTGTTTAACAGAATAAAAAAAGGCGTGGAAAAATGCTGAACCTTAGGAATTATTAGACACGAAAATACACGTTACAAAAACCTATCATGTCACACCACTCAGCATGGCCATCAGCGAAACTTCTGCAAACAAGAAATGCTGACGGGTTGGTGAAGAAATGCGTACCCTCGGTTCTAAGTGGGTCGTGGTAAGAGCCCCTAAGGAAAACACAGTGGAGTTGCCTGGAAAGGGTCAACATTGAGCGACCGTTCAATCAAGCATACCCACTGCTGGGTCTATCACCTGAGAGGATGAGAATCAAAAAAGACACGGGCTGGCAATCCTGCAATCCAGCAATGTTTACCGTAGCCAACACTTGGAAGCAATGAAAATGCCCAGCCACAGAGGAATGCAGAAAGGAGAAGTGGTCCATGGACACAATGGAAGAGTACTCCAGTGAAAAGTAGAAATTCCATTTTAAAAACAGATATAAGTAAGGAGACATCAGCTTTGGGGGGTTTCTCCAGACACATCCCACCGTCATTGATAACCGAGGAACAACACTGGCAGGAAGGTCTGTTTCACTAGTTACCAGAGTGGGAAACGCAGAAATGCTGCAGCCCTCTGGCCGTTACGTGCAACGGCAGCTTGAAAACCCGTGCTAATGGTCACTTCGTGTGCACAAGTCCTGGAGGGCTGTCAATGAAACCTGCCCTCAAAATGTCTTGAGGGAGGTAGTGGCCAAAATATTTCAAAAGGCGGCACATAGTTCAAGAAAAGAATGGGATGAGGTAAGCTACACACACAGTTTGAAGGAAAAAAGGACATCCCTGAAAGCTCAATTTCAAGGCTTTATGAGACGCATGCAAATCCAACCACACAGGTATCGGCTCACACCAGTCAGAAGAACCATCAGCAACAAAACTACCAACAATTCATGCTGAAGGGGTTGTGGAGAAGTGCATACCCTCTAGGTTAAGTGGGACTTTGCCGCCAGCCGCGGCGGGTCCTCAAAGTGTAGCAACAACCGACGAGAGGGGGTAGGGAACTGAACGCACTAAGGTATGGGATCAGAAGGGCACAAGCAACTGACGCTTGCAAGGCAAGTTTAATAACAAAGCCTAGCCGTATATATACCCCTAAAGCAGGGAATTTGCCTCGTCACGCCTTATCGGCATCAGCTGGTTGGTTGGCTTCTCGGCTTAGTGACACCTTATCAGCATCAGCTGTTTGGTTGGCTGCTCGGCTTCTCCCTCAAAGGCACCAATTTCCCCTCCAGGGTTGCTTTTCCTAGCTTTAGGGAACAACCAGGGACTCCCAGTAACTGAGCAGGTCCCTGGAGCGATTTGGCCAAAGGCCATCTCCTTTTGTATGTTCATACCATAAAGTCCAGGATGCATACCAAGGAGAGTACAGTCGGGCCCTGAGGCTTAGGAGGGTCTTAGTGGCGCCTTCCTCAGAGGGCAATGCTCGCCACAGGACTTCACCTGGTAAGAGGCACTAATGGGAACAGAATGGAGGTGCCTTTACAAGGTAAACACTGAGTTACGATATGATCCAGCAGGCCCACTCCTGGGCCTATAACCTAAGAAAGAAGACAGAAGTGGAAAGACACAGGCAGGCAAATCTGCATTGCAGGAGTATTACAATAGCCAGGACATGGAAGCAACCAGAAAGTCCATCAACAGATGAGTGGACAAAGAAGAACAGGGACCTGTACAGATGGAATATTAGCCAAGGAACCAAAGGAAACAATGCCATCAACAGCACCATCGGTGAGGCTAGAGTTCATCACGCACCTTGCAGTAAGTCACAGAGCGAAAGATACATAGCCTACGATATCAGTTATAGGTGTTCCCTGAAAATTGATATCACTGAAGATATTTCCACAGAGAAAGGCAATCACAGATGCAATAAAGAGATTTATGGTTCACCCATGGACAGGTGTGAGAATTGTGTACATTAGGAAATTGGGTTTAAGAGAGAGATACAAACACAGGTGAAATACAAAATCACCAAAGGCCTACGGAATACCAAGAGAAGAGTACTCAACATTGTGTCATAAGCTACATGGGAAAAGGATCCAAAGACGACTAGATACGTGTTTATGTATAAAAGAGCCACATCTTTCACACCTACAACAAGCAAAACATTGTAATCAAACTTGCTGTGAGAAACAATAAACATTGAATTAAAAAACGAACAAGTCAGTCGTGAGGCACAAACATAAGGGGCTTTTTCCTGGCACAGTCCATTCTAATTGACAACCGAGAATACGACTTCCACGGAGGCTCTGTTGCCCGAGTAACCAGGTTTGGTAAAGGAGACCTGCTGCCGCCTTGTGGCCGTTTCTCAAAACAGCAGCTTTAAACCCAGTGCTAATGGTCACTTGATATTCAAAATCATTGCAGGCCTATAAATGACACCTGCCCTCAAAAACGATTCTTGGGTCGTCCATCGAGGAAAAAAACTCAAAAGACGTGCACACTTCAAAACGACAATTTCAAGAGGCATATTTTGTGCACATTTTGTCTTCTCTTTCTTTCTCTTGTGATAAATAAAAGGGCATGGAAAAATGCTCAACATCAGGAATTAATAAAGCCATGCAAATCCAGTCGACAGAAACGTTCACCCACCGTCGTCAGAATGATCATCAGCCACAGAGTCTACAAAGAATAAATGCTCAAGGTGTTTTAGAGAACTCTGTGCCCTCTAGCGGCCGCTGGGACGTAACCTGGTAACAGCTAGTAGTGAGAACACCGTGGAGGTGCATTGAAAGGTAAAAATTGAGCTAACCTGTAATCGGGTAGGCCCACTGATGGGCCTATCTCCCGAGTAGACCAAAATCAAAAAGACACAGGCTGGCCATCCTGCGCTGCAGCAACATGTACCATAGCCAAGACTTGGAAGAAACCCAAATGTCCATCAACAGAACAATGCACCAAGAAGAAGGGGGCCCATGTGCACAATGGAACATGAGCCACGGAAGAGCATGCAACAGTGCCGCTGGCACCACCGTAGAAGGATCTAGAGATACCCACCCAAAAGGAAGTACGAAAGAAACCGAAATAGAAATATCCTATGACATCACTTATAGCTGTTACTTCAACATTGATACCCATGAAGTCATTTCCAAGAGAAGGCCGTGCATAGATGCAGAAAACCAACTATGCTTAACCAAGTGGAAAGGTGTAAGGAATGTATGAATTTGGATATGGGGGTTTACAGACATGTACTGATACATATGAAATATATAATCACAAAATACCTAAGGAATACCAAGAGAGGTCGACTCAACACTCTGTAATAACCTACACGGGAAAGGATCCAAAGATGAATAGATTGATACATACATATGATGAACCAGATGCAGTACACCTAGAACACACACCACATTTTTATCCAATTGGCTGTGATACTGGATAACAATTAAATTTTAAAAAACACACAAGAAGTAAGGAGATATAAGCTCTTGGGGGTTTGCCCTGACACACTGCACTCTCATTTGCAGCCTACTAACACAATTTCCAGGAAGCCTCTGTTGCAGGAAAACCCAGAGTTGGAAATGGAGAAATGCTGCCGCCTTGTGGCCGTTTCCCGCAAGAGCGGCTTTAAACGCATAGCTATGGGTCACTTAACATTCACAAGGACTCAGGCCTCTAAAAGACACCTGCCCTCAAAAAAAAAATGTCCTGAGCTCGGCAGTGGTGAAAAAAATTCGAAGGAGGCAAATGTGTCAAAGAGATAGTATGAAGAGGTAAGTTTTACTCACTCTTTATCAAAAAAAGCAAAATGGAGAAAAGCTCAACCTCAGGAATGATCAGACTCCTCTAAGCTACAAAAAGCTTTCAGCTCACCCAAGTTAACTACCGTCAGCCAAAAGACTACAAACAATAAATGCTGAAGGGGTTTTAGAGAACTCTGTTCCCTCTGTCTGCGGAGGACATGTCTAGTTGTAACAGCCAATAATGAGAACAGAAAGGAGCTGCGTTTTCAATTAAAAATTGAGCCACCCTTCCATCCAGAACACCCACAGCCGAGCCTCTCACCTGAGAAGACAGGCTGCAAGAGCTGCACTCCACGAGTTTTCACAGTAGCCAAAGACACCGAAGCAACCCAAATGTCCATCAACAGATGAATGGATAAGAAGAGCTGGTCCGTGGACACAGTGGACTATTAGCCATGGAAAACAAGGAAACACTGCTCTTTGAGGCACCCGAGATGAGCCTAGAGATCATCACAGAACATGAGTTAAGTCGGAAAGCAAAAGGCATACCGTATGACATCACCTATAGGCGTTATCTAACAGCTGACACAAATGAACATATTTCCACAAAGAAAGACACTCACACACTTAGAAAACAAACTAAGCTTAAGTAAAATGAAAGGTGGGGGGAATGGATAAATTAAGATTAGTGTCACCATATGTGTACAAATACGTATTAAATATATATATCAAACAGACCGACCATATAGCAAGGGAGGTCACCAGAACACTCTGCAATAATTTACATGGGAAGAGGATCTGTACAAGAATCTATATCTATATCTATATCTATATCTATATCTATATATAGATATATATATAGATATATATATATATATAAAACGTACAAATGAACCAGATTCTGTACATATAGGACCAACAGTATTCTAATCATTACCCCGATTTAAACAAATTAAAAGAGCGAACAAGAAGTAATGTGACATACACTTCTGGGGTTTTTTCCTGGCACATTCCATTCTAATTGACAACCTGGGAACAGGACTTCCAGAAGGCTCTGCTGCCCTAGTAACCAGATGTGGGAATGTAGCAATGCTGACGCCTTGTGGCCGTTTCCCACAGCAGCAGCTTTAAAGTCAGTGCTAATGGTCACTCAATATTCACACCCATTGCAGGCTTGTAAATGACACCTGCCCTCCAAAACAAAATCCTGGGGTCGAAAATCGACCAAAAAAGTCGAAAGAGGGCAACCTTCCAAGAAGACAATTTCGAGAGGTTTATTGTACTCACGGTTTTTTGTTTTCTGTTTTTGTTTAACAGAATAAAAAAAGGCGTGGAAAAATGCTGAACCTTAGGAATTATTAGACACGAAAATACACGTTACAAAAACCTATCATGTCACACCACTCAGCATGGCCATCAGCGAAACTTCTGCAAACAAGAAATGCTGACGGGTTGGTGAAGAAATGCGTACCCTCGGTTCTAAGTGGGTCGTGGTAAGAGCCCCTAAGGAAAACACAGTGGAGTTGCCTGGAAAGGGTCAACATTGAGCGACCGTTCAATCAAGCATACCCACTGCTGGGTCTATCACCTGAGAGGATGAGAATCAAAAAAGACACGGGCTGGCAATCCTGCAATCCAGCAATGTTTACCGTAGCCAACACTTGGAAGCAATGAAAATGCCCAGCCACAGAGGAATGCAGAAAGGAGAAGTGGTCCATGGACACAATGGAAGAGTACTCCAGTGAAAAGTAGAAATTCCATTTTAAAAACAGATATAAGTAAGGAGACATCAGCTTTGGGGGGTTTCTCCAGACACATCCCACCGTCATTGATAACCGAGGAACAACACTGGCAGGAAGGTCTGTTTCACTAGTTACCAGAGTGGGAAACGCAGAAATGCTGCAGCCCTCTGGCCGTTACGTGCAACGGCAGCTTGAAAACCCGTGCTAATGGTCACTTCGTGTGCACAAGTCCTGGAGGGCTGTCAATGAAACCTGCCCTCAAAATGTCTTGAGGGAGGTAGTGGCCAAAATATTTCAAAAGGCGGCACATAGTTCAAGAAAAGAATGGGATGAGGTAAGCTACACACACAGTTTGAAGGAAAAAAGGACATCCCTGAAAGCTCAATTTCAAGGCTTTATGAGACGCATGCAAATCCAACCACACAGGTATCGGCTCACACCAGTCAGAAGAACCATCAGCAACAAAACTACCAACAATTCATGCTGAAGGGGTTGTGGAGAAGTGCATACCCTCTAGGTTAAGTGGGACTTTGCCGCCAGCCGCGGCGGGTCCTCAAAGTGTAGCAACAACCGACGAGAGGGGGTAGGGAACTGAACGCACTAAGGTATGGGATCAGAAGGGCACAAGCAACTGACGCTTGCAAGGCAAGTTTAATAACAAAGCCTAGCCGTATATATACCCCTAAAGCAGGGAATTTGCCTCGTCACGCCTTATCGGCATCAGCTGGTTGGTTGGCTTCTCGGCTTAGTGACACCTTATCAGCATCAGCTGTTTGGTTGGCTGCTCGGCTTCTCCCTCAAAGGCACCAATTTCCCCTCCAGGGTTGCTTTTCCTAGCTTTAGGGAACAACCAGGGACTCCCAGTAACTGAGCAGGTCCCTGGAGCGATTTGGCCAAAGGCCATCTCCTTTTGTATGTTCATACCATAAAGTCCAGGATGCATACCAAGGAGAGTACAGTCGGGCCCTGAGGCTTAGGAGGGTCTTAGTGGCGCCTTCCTCAGAGGGCAATGCTCGCCACAGGACTTCACCTGGTAAGAGGCACTAATGGGAACAGAATGGAGGTGCCTTTACAAGGTAAACACTGAGTTACGATATGATCCAGCAGGCCCACTCCTGGGCCTATAACCTAAGAAAGAAGACAGAAGTGGAAAGACACAGGCAGGCAAATCTGCATTGCAGGAGTATTACAATAGCCAGGACATGGAAGCAACCAGAAAGTCCATCAACAGATGAGTGGACAAAGAAGAACAGGGACCTGTACAGATGGAATATTAGCCAAGGAACCAAAGGAAACAATGCCATCAACAGCACCATCGGTGAGGCTAGAGTTCATCACGCACCTTGCAGTAAGTCACAGAGCGAAAGATACATAGCCTACGATATCAGTTATAGGTGTTCCCTAAAAATTGATATCACTGAAGATATTTCCACAGAGAAAGGCAATCACAGATGCAATAAAGAGATTTATGGTTCACCCATGGACAGGTGTGAGAATTGTGTACATTAGGAAATTGGGTTTAAGAGAGAGATACAAACACAGGTGAAATACAAAATCACCAAAGGCCTACGGAATACCAAGAGAAGAGTACTCAACATTGTGTCATAAGCTACATGGGAAAAGGATCCAAAGACGACTAGATACGTGTTTATGTATAAAAGAGCCACATCTTTCACACCTACAACAAGCAAAACATTGTAATCAAACTTGCTGTGAGAAACAATAAACATTGAATTAAAAAACGAACAAGTCAGTCGTGAGGCACAAACATAAGGGGCTTTTTCCTGGCACAGTCCATTCTAATTGACAACCGAGAATACGACTTCCACGGAGGCTCTGTTGCCCGAGTAACCAGGTTTGGTAAAGGAGACCTGCTGCCGCCTTGTGGCCGTTTCTCAAAACAGCAGCTTTAAACCCAGTGCTAATGGTCACTTGATATTCAAAATCATTGCAGGCCTATAAATGACACCTGCCCTCAAAAACGATTCTTGGGTCGTCCATCGAGGAAAAAAACTCAAAAGACGTGCACACTTCAAAACGACAATTTCAAGAGGCATATTTTGTGCACATTTTGTCTTCTCTTTCTTTCTCTTGTGATAAATAAAAGGGCATGGAAAAATGCTCAACATCAGGAATTAATAAAGCCATGCAAATCCAGTCGACAGAAACGTTCACCCACCGTCGTCAGAATGATCATCAGCCACAGAGTCTACAAAGAATAAATGCTCAAGGTGTTTTAGAGAACTCTGTGCCCTCTAGCGGCCGCTGGGACGTAACCTGGTAACAGCTAGTAGTGAGAACACCGTGGAGGTGCATTGAAAGGTAAAAATTGAGCTAACCTGTAATCGGGTAGGCCCACTGATGGGCCTATCTCCCGAGTAGACCAAAATCAAAAAGACACAGGCTGGCCATCCTGCGCTGCAGCAACATGTACCATAGCCAAGACTTGGAAGAAACCCAAATGTCCATCAACAGAACAATGCACCAAGAAGAAGGGGGCCCATGTGCACAATGGAACATGAGCCACGGAAGAGCATGCAACAGTGCCGCTGGCACCACCGTAGAAGGATCTAGAGATACCCACCCAAAAGGAAGTACGAAAGAAACCGAAATAGAAATATCCTATGACATCACTTATAGCTGTTACTTCAACATTGATACCCATGAAGTCATTTCCAAGAGAAGGCCGTGCATAGATGCAGAAAACCAACTATGCTTAACCAAGTGGAAAGGTGTAAGGAATGTATGAATTTGGATATGGGGGTTTACAGACATGTACTGATACATATGAAATATATAATCACAAAATACCTAAGGAATACCAAGAGAGGTCGACTCAACACTCTGTAATAACCTACACGGGAAAGGATCCAAAGATGAATAGATTGATACATACATATGATGAACCAGATGCAGTACACCTAGAACACACACCACATTTTTATCCAATTGGCTGTGATACTGGATAACAATTAAATTTTAAAAAACACACAAGAAGTAAGGAGATATAAGCTCTTGGGGGTTTGCCCTGACACACTGCACTCTCATTTGCAGCCTACTAACACAATTTCCAGGAAGCCTCTGTTGCAGGAAAACCCAGAGTTGGAAATGGAGAAATGCTGCCGCCTTGTGGCCGTTTCCCGCAAGAGCGGCTTTAAACGCATAGCTATGGGTCACTTAACATTCACAAGGACTCAGGCCTCTAAAAGACACCTGCCCTCAAAAAAAAAATGTCCTGAGCTCGGCAGTGGTGAAAAAAATTCGAAGGAGGCAAATGTGTCAAAGAGATAGTATGAAGAGGTAAGTTTTACTCACTCTTTATCAAAAAAAGCAAAATGGAGAAAAGCTCAACCTCAGGAATGATCAGACTCCTCTAAGCTACAAAAAGCTTTCAGCTCACCCAAGTTAACTACCGTCAGCCAAAAGACTACAAACAATAAATGCTGAAGGGGTTTTAGAGAACTCTGTTCCCTCTGTCTGCGGAGGACATGTCTAGTTGTAACAGCCAATAATGAGAACAGAAAGGAGCTGCGTTTTCAATTAAAAATTGAGCCACCCTTCCATCCAGAACACCCACAGCCGAGCCTCTCACCTGAGAAGACAGGCTGCAAGAGCTGCACTCCACGAGTTTTCACAGTAGCCAAAGACACCGAAGCAACCCAAATGTCCATCAACAGATGAATGGATAAGAAGAGCTGGTCCGTGGACACAGTGGACTATTAGCCATGGAAAACAAGGAAACACTGCTCTTTGAGGCACCCGAGATGAGCCTAGAGATCATCACAGAACATGAGTTAAGTCGGAAAGCAAAAGGCATACCGTATGACATCACCTATAGGCGTTATCTAACAGCTGACACAAATGAACATATTTCCACAAAGAAAGACACTCACACACTTAGAAAACAAACTAAGCTTAAGTAAAATGAAAGGTGGGGGGAATGGATAAATTAAGATTAGTGTCACCATATGTGTACAAATACGTATTAAATATATATATCAAACAGACCGACCATATAGCAAGGGAGGTCACCAGAACACTCTGCAATAATTTACATGGGAAGAGGATCTGTACAAGAATCTATATCTATATCTATATCTATATCTATATCTATATCTATATATATATAGATATATATATATATATATATAAAACGTACAAATGAACCAGATTCTGTACATATAGGACCAACAGTATTCTAATCATTACCCCGATTTAAACAAATTAAAAGAGCGAACAAGAAGTAATGTGACATACACTTCTGGGGTTTTTTCCTGGCACATTCCATTCTAATTGACAACCTGGGAACAGGACTTCCAGAAGGCTCTGCTGCCCTAGTAACCAGATGTGGGAATGTAGCAATGCTGACGCCTTGTGGCCGTTTCCCACAGCAGCAGCTTTAAAGTCAGTGCTAATGGTCACTCAATATTCACACCCATTGCAGGCTTGTAAATGACACCTGCCCTCCAAAACAAAATCCTGGGGTCGAAAATCGACCAAAAAAGTCGAAAGAGGGCAACCTTCCAAGAAGACAATTTCGAGAGGTTTATTGTACTCACGGTTTTTTGTTTTCTGTTTTTGTTTAACAGAATAAAAAAAGGCGTGGAAAAATGCTGAACCTTAGGAATTATTAGACACGAAAATACACGTTACAAAAACCTATCATGTCACACCACTCAGCATGGCCATCAGCGAAACTTCTGCAAACAAGAAATGCTGACGGGTTGGTGAAGAAATGCGTACCCTCGGTTCTAAGTGGGTCGTGGTAAGAGCCCCTAAGGAAAACACAGTGGAGTTGCCTGGAAAGGGTCAACATTGAGCGACCGTTCAATCAAGCATACCCACTGCTGGGTCTATCACCTGAGAGGATGAGAATCAAAAAAGACACGGGCTGGCAATCCTGCAATCCAGCAATGTTTACCGTAGCCAACACTTGGAAGCAATGAAAATGCCCAGCCACAGAGGAATGCAGAAAGGAGAAGTGGTCCATGGACACAATGGAAGAGTACTCCAGTGAAAAGTAGAAATTCCATTTTAAAAACAGATATAAGTAAGGAGACATCAGCTTTGGGGGGTTTCTCCAGACACATCCCACCGTCATTGATAACCGAGGAACAACACTGGCAGGAAGGTCTGTTTCACTAGTTACCAGAGTGGGAAACGCAGAAATGCTGCAGCCCTCTGGCCGTTACGTGCAACGGCAGCTTGAAAACCCGTGCTAATGGTCACTTCGTGTGCACAAGTCCTGGAGGGCTGTCAATGAAACCTGCCCTCAAAATGTCTTGAGGGAGGTAGTGGCCAAAATATTTCAAAAGGCGGCACATAGTTCAAGAAAAGAATGGGATGAGGTAAGCTACACACACAGTTTGAAGGAAAAAAGGACATCCCTGAAAGCTCAATTTCAAGGCTTTATGAGACGCATGCAAATCCAACCACACAGGTATCGGCTCACACCAGTCAGAAGAACCATCAGCAACAAAACTACCAACAATTCATGCTGAAGGGGTTGTGGAGAAGTGCATACCCTCTAGGTTAAGTGGGACTTTGCCGCCAGCCGCGGCGGGTCCTCAAAGTGTAGCAACAACCGACGAGAGGGGGTAGGGAACTGAACGCACTAAGGTATGGGATCAGAAGGGCACAAGCAACTGACGCTTGCAAGGCAAGTTTAATAACAAAGCCTAGCCGTATATATACCCCTAAAGCAGGGAATTTGCCTCGTCACGCCTTATCGGCATCAGCTGGTTGGTTGGCTTCTCGGCTTAGTGACACCTTATCAGCATCAGCTGTTTGGTTGGCTGCTCGGCTTCTCCCTCAAAGGCACCAATTTCCCCTCCAGGGTTGCTTTTCCTAGCTTTAGGGAACAACCAGGGACTCCCAGTAACTGAGCAGGTCCCTGGAGCGATTTGGCCAAAGGCCATCTCCTTTTGTATGTTCATACCATAAAGTCCAGGATGCATACCAAGGAGAGTACAGTCGGGCCCTGAGGCTTAGGAGGGTCTTAGTGGCGCCTTCCTCAGAGGGCAATGCTCGCCACAGGACTTCACCTGGTAAGAGGCACTAATGGGAACAGAATGGAGGTGCCTTTACAAGGTAAACACTGAGTTACGATATGATCCAGCAGGCCCACTCCTGGGCCTATAACCTAAGAAAGAAGACAGAAGTGGAAAGACACAGGCAGGCAAATCTGCATTGCAGGAGTATTACAATAGCCAGGACATGGAAGCAACCAGAAAGTCCATCAACAGATGAGTGGACAAAGAAGAACAGGGACCTGTACAGATGGAATATTAGCCAAGGAACCAAAGGAAACAATGCCATCAACAGCACCATCGGTGAGGCTAGAGTTCATCACGCACCTTGCAGTAAGTCACAGAGCGAAAGATACATAGCCTACGATATCAGTTATAGGTGTTCCCTGAAAATTGATATCACTGAAGATATTTCCACAGAGAAAGGCAATCACAGATGCAATAAAGAGATTTATGGTTCACCCATGGACAGGTGTGAGAATTGTGTACATTAGGAAATTGGGTTTAAGAGAGAGATACAAACACAGGTGAAATACAAAATCACCAAAGGCCTACGGAATACCAAGAGAAGAGTACTCAACATTGTGTCATAAGCTACATGGGAAAAGGATCCAAAGACGACTAGATACGTGTTTATGTATAAAAGAGCCACATCTTTCACACCTACAACAAGCAAAACATTGTAATCAAACTTGCTGTGAGAAACAATAAACATTGAATTAAAAAACGAACAAGTCAGTCGTGAGGCACAAACATAAGGGGCTTTTTCCTGGCACAGTCCATTCTAATTGACAACCGAGAATACGACTTCCACGGAGGCTCTGTTGCCCGAGTAACCAGGTTTGGTAAAGGAGACCTGCTGCCGCCTTGTGGCCGTTTCTCAAAACAGCAGCTTTAAACCCAGTGCTAATGGTCACTTGATATTCAAAATCATTGCAGGCCTATAAATGACACCTGCCCTCAAAAACGATTCTTGGGTCGTCCATCGAGGAAAAAAACTCAAAAGACGTGCACACTTCAAAACGACAATTTCAAGAGGCATATTTTGTGCACATTTTGTCTTCTCTTTCTTTCTCTTGTGATAAATAAAAGGGCATGGAAAAATGCTCAACATCAGGAATTAATAAAGCCATGCAAATCCAGTCGACAGAAACGTTCACCCACCGTCGTCAGAATGATCATCAGCCACAGAGTCTACAAAGAATAAATGCTCAAGGTGTTTTAGAGAACTCTGTGCCCTCTAGCGGCCGCTGGGACGTAACCTGGTAACAGCTAGTAGTGAGAACACCGTGGAGGTGCATTGAAAGGTAAAAATTGAGCTAACCTGTAATCGGGTAGGCCCACTGATGGGCCTATCTCCCGAGTAGACCAAAATCAAAAAGACACAGGCTGGCCATCCTGCGCTGCAGCAACATGTACCATAGCCAAGACTTGGAAGAAACCCAAATGTCCATCAACAGAACAATGCACCAAGAAGAAGGGGGCCCATGTGCACAATGGAACATGAGCCACGGAAGAGCATGCAACAGTGCCGCTGGCACCACCGTAGAAGGATCTAGAGATACCCACCCAAAAGGAAGTACGAAAGAAACCGAAATAGAAATATCCTATGACATCACTTATAGCTGTTACTTCAACATTGATACCCATGAAGTCATTTCCAAGAGAAGGCCGTGCATAGATGCAGAAAACCAACTATGCTTAACCAAGTGGAAAGGTGTAAGGAATGTATGAATTTGGATATGGGGGTTTACAGACATGTACTGATACATATGAAATATATAATCACAAAATACCTAAGGAATACCAAGAGAGGTCGACTCAACACTCTGTAATAACCTACACGGGAAAGGATCCAAAGATGAATAGATTGATACATACATATGATGAACCAGATGCAGTACACCTAGAACACACACCACATTTTTATCCAATTGGCTGTGATACTGGATAACAATTAAATTTTAAAAAACACACAAGAAGTAAGGAGATATAAGCTCTTGGGGGTTTGCCCTGACACACTGCACTCTCATTTGCAGCCTACTAACACAATTTCCAGGAAGCCTCTGTTGCAGGAAAACCCAGAGTTGGAAATGGAGAAATGCTGCCGCCTTGTGGCCGTTTCCCGCAAGAGCGGCTTTAAACGCATAGCTATGGGTCACTTAACATTCACAAGGACTCAGGCCTCTAAAAGACACCTGCCCTCAAAAAAAAAATGTCCTGAGCTCGGCAGTGGTGAAAAAAATTCGAAGGAGGCAAATGTGTCAAAGAGATAGTATGAAGAGGTAAGTTTTACTCACTCTTTATCAAAAAAAGCAAAATGGAGAAAAGCTCAACCTCAGGAATGATCAGACTCCTCTAAGCTACAAAAAGCTTTCAGCTCACCCAAGTTAACTACCGTCAGCCAAAAGACTACAAACAATAAATGCTGAAGGGGTTTTAGAGAACTCTGTTCCCTCTGTCTGCGGAGGACATGTCTAGTTGTAACAGCCAATAATGAGAACAGAAAGGAGCTGCGTTTTCAATTAAAAATTGAGCCACCCTTCCATCCAGAACACCCACAGCCGAGCCTCTCACCTGAGAAGACAGGCTGCAAGAGCTGCACTCCACGAGTTTTCACAGTAGCCAAAGACACCGAAGCAACCCAAATGTCCATCAACAGATGAATGGATAAGAAGAGCTGGTCCGTGGACACAGTGGACTATTAGCCATGGAAAACAAGGAAACACTGCTCTTTGAGGCACCCGAGATGAGCCTAGAGATCATCACAGAACATGAGTTAAGTCGGAAAGCAAAAGGCATACCGTATGACATCACCTATAGGCGTTATCTAACAGCTGACACAAATGAACATATTTCCACAAAGAAAGACACTCACACACTTAGAAAACAAACTAAGCTTAAGTAAAATGAAAGGTGGGGGGAATGGATAAATTAAGATTAGTGTCACCATATGTGTACAAATACGTATTAAATATATATATCAAACAGACCGACCATATAGCAAGGGAGGTCACCAGAACACTCTGCAATAATTTACATGGGAAGAGGATCTGTACAAGAATCTATATCTATATCTATATCTATATCTATATCTATATCTATATCTATATATATATATATATATATATATATAAAACGTACAAATGAACCAGATTCTGTACATATAGGACCAACAGTATTCTAATCATTACCCCGATTTAAACAAATTAAAAGAGCGAACAAGAAGTAATGTGACATACACTTCTGGGGTTTTTTCCTGGCACATTCCATTCTAATTGACAACCTGGGAACAGGACTTCCAGAAGGCTCTGCTGCCCTAGTAACCAGATGTGGGAATGTAGCAATGCTGACGCCTTGTGGCCGTTTCCCACAGCAGCAGCTTTAAAGTCAGTGCTAATGGTCACTCAATATTCACACCCATTGCAGGCTTGTAAATGACACCTGCCCTCCAAAACAAAATCCTGGGGTCGAAAATCGACCAAAAAAGTCGAAAGAGGGCAACCTTCCAAGAAGACAATTTCGAGAGGTTTATTGTACTCACGGTTTTTTGTTTTCTGTTTTTGTTTAACAGAATAAAAAAAGGCGTGGAAAAATGCTGAACCTTAGGAATTATTAGACACGAAAATACACGTTACAAAAACCTATCATGTCACACCACTCAGCATGGCCATCAGCGAAACTTCTGCAAACAAGAAATGCTGACGGGTTGGTGAAGAAATGCGTACCCTCGGTTCTAAGTGGGTCGTGGTAAGAGCCCCTAAGGAAAACACAGTGGAGTTGCCTGGAAAGGGTCAACATTGAGCGACCGTTCAATCAAGCATACCCACTGCTGGGTCTATCACCTGAGAGGATGAGAATCAAAAAAGACACGGGCTGGCAATCCTGCAATCCAGCAATGTTTACCGTAGCCAACACTTGGAAGCAATGAAAATGCCCAGCCACAGAGGAATGCAGAAAGGAGAAGTGGTCCATGGACACAATGGAAGAGTACTCCAGTGAAAAGTAGAAATTCCATTTTAAAAACAGATATAAGTAAGGAGACATCAGCTTTGGGGGGTTTCTCCAGACACATCCCACCGTCATTGATAACCGAGGAACAACACTGGCAGGAAGGTCTGTTTCACTAGTTACCAGAGTGGGAAACGCAGAAATGCTGCAGCCCTCTGGCCGTTACGTGCAACGGCAGCTTGAAAACCCGTGCTAATGGTCACTTCGTGTGCACAAGTCCTGGAGGGCTGTCAATGAAACCTGCCCTCAAAATGTCTTGAGGGAGGTAGTGGCCAAAATATTTCAAAAGGCGGCACATAGTTCAAGAAAAGAATGGGATGAGGTAAGCTACACACACAGTTTGAAGGAAAAAAGGACATCCCTGAAAGCTCAATTTCAAGGCTTTATGAGACGCATGCAAATCCAACCACACAGGTATCGGCTCACACCAGTCAGAAGAACCATCAGCAACAAAACTACCAACAATTCATGCTGAAGGGGTTGTGGAGAAGTGCATACCCTCTAGGTTAAGTGGGACTTTGCCGCCAGCCGCGGCGGGTCCTCAAAGTGTAGCAACAACCGACGAGAGGGGGTAGGGAACTGAACGCACTAAGGTATGGGATCAGAAGGGCACAAGCAACTGACGCTTGCAAGGCAAGTTTAATAACAAAGCCTAGCCGTATATATACCCCTAAAGCAGGGAATTTGCCTCGTCACGCCTTATCGGCATCAGCTGGTTGGTTGGCTTCTCGGCTTAGTGACACCTTATCAGCATCAGCTGTTTGGTTGGCTGCTCGGCTTCTCCCTCAAAGGCACCAATTTCCCCTCCAGGGTTGCTTTTCCTAGCTTTAGGGAACAACCAGGGACTCCCAGTAACTGAGCAGGTCCCTGGAGCGATTTGGCCAAAGGCCATCTCCTTTTGTATGTTCATACCATAAAGTCCAGGATGCATACCAAGGAGAGTACAGTCGGGCCCTGAGGCTTAGGAGGGTCTTAGTGGCGCCTTCCTCAGAGGGCAATGCTCGCCACAGGACTTCACCTGGTAAGAGGCACTAATGGGAACAGAATGGAGGTGCCTTTACAAGGTAAACACTGAGTTACGATATGATCCAGCAGGCCCACTCCTGGGCCTATAACCTAAGAAAGAAGACAGAAGTGGAAAGACACAGGCAGGCAAATCTGCATTGCAGGAGTATTACAATAGCCAGGACATGGAAGCAACCAGAAAGTCCATCAACAGATGAGTGGACAAAGAAGAACAGGGACCTGTACAGATGGAATATTAGCCAAGGAACCAAAGGAAACAATGCCATCAACAGCACCATCGGTGAGGCTAGAGTTCATCACGCACCTTGCAGTAAGTCACAGAGCGAAAGATACATAGCCTACGATATCAGTTATAGGTGTTCCCTGAAAATTGATATCACTGAAGATATTTCCACAGAGAAAGGCAATCACAGATGCAATAAAGAGATTTATGGTTCACCCATGGACAGGTGTGAGAATTGTGTACATTAGGAAATTGGGTTTAAGAGAGAGATACAAACACAGGTGAAATACAAAATCACCAAAGGCCTACGGAATACCAAGAGAAGAGTACTCAACATTGTGTCATAAGCTACATGGGAAAAGGATCCAAAGACGACTAGATACGTGTTTATGTATAAAAGAGCCACATCTTTCACACCTACAACAAGCAAAACATTGTAATCAAACTTGCTGTGAGAAACAATAAACATTGAATTAAAAAACGAACAAGTCAGTCGTGAGGCACAAACATAAGGGGCTTTTTCCTGGCACAGTCCATTCTAATTGACAACCGAGAATACGACTTCCACGGAGGCTCTGTTGCCCGAGTAACCAGGTTTGGTAAAGGAGACCTGCTGCCGCCTTGTGGCCGTTTCTCAAAACAGCAGCTTTAAACCCAGTGCTAATGGTCACTTGATATTCAAAATCATTGCAGGCCTATAAATGACACCTGCCCTCAAAAACGATTCTTGGGTCGTCCATCGAGGAAAAAAACTCAAAAGACGTGCACACTTCAAAACGACAATTTCAAGAGGCATATTTTGTGCACATTTTGTCTTCTCTTTCTTTCTCTTGTGATAAATAAAAGGGCATGGAAAAATGCTCAACATCAGGAATTAATAAAGCCATGCAAATCCAGTCGACAGAAACGTTCACCCACCGTCGTCAGAATGATCATCAGCCACAGAGTCTACAAAGAATAAATGCTCAAGGTGTTTTAGAGAACTCTGTGCCCTCTAGCGGCCGCTGGGACGTAACCTGGTAACAGCTAGTAGTGAGAACACCGTGGAGGTGCATTGAAAGGTAAAAATTGAGCTAACCTGTAATCGGGTAGGCCCACTGATGGGCCTATCTCCCGAGTAGACCAAAATCAAAAAGACACAGGCTGGCCATCCTGCGCTGCAGCAACATGTACCATAGCCAAGACTTGGAAGAAACCCAAATGTCCATCAACAGAACAATGCACCAAGAAGAAGGGGGCCCATGTGCACAATGGAACATGAGCCACGGAAGAGCATGCAACAGTGCCGCTGGCACCACCGTAGAAGGATCTAGAGATACCCACCCAAAAGGAAGTACGAAAGAAACCGAAATAGAAATATCCTATGACATCACTTATAGCTGTTACTTCAACATTGATACCCATGAAGTCATTTCCAAGAGAAGGCCGTGCATAGATGCAGAAAACCAACTATGCTTAACCAAGTGGAAAGGTGTAAGGAATGTATGAATTTGGATATGGGGGTTTACAGACATGTACTGATACATATGAAATATATAATCACAAAATACCTAAGGAATACCAAGAGAGGTCGACTCAACACTCTGTAATAACCTACACGGGAAAGGATCCAAAGATGAATAGATTGATACATACATATGATGAACCAGATGCAGTACACCTAGAACACACACCACATTTTTATCCAATTGGCTGTGATACTGGATAACAATTAAATTTTAAAAAACACACAAGAAGTAAGGAGATATAAGCTCTTGGGGGTTTGCCCTGACACACTGCACTCTCATTTGCAGCCTACTAACACAATTTCCAGGAAGCCTCTGTTGCAGGAAAACCCAGAGTTGGAAATGGAGAAATGCTGCCGCCTTGTGGCCGTTTCCCGCAAGAGCGGCTTTAAACGCATAGCTATGGGTCACTTAACATTCACAAGGACTCAGGCCTCTAAAAGACACCTGCCCTCAAAAAAAAAATGTCCTGAGCTCGGCAGTGGTGAAAAAAATTCGAAGGAGGCAAATGTGTCAAAGAGATAGTATGAAGAGGTAAGTTTTACTCACTCTTTATCAAAAAAAGCAAAATGGAGAAAAGCTCAACCTCAGGAATGATCAGACTCCTCTAAGCTACAAAAAGCTTTCAGCTCACCCAAGTTAACTACCGTCAGCCAAAAGACTACAAACAATAAATGCTGAAGGGGTTTTAGAGAACTCTGTTCCCTCTGTCTGCGGAGGACATGTCTAGTTGTAACAGCCAATAATGAGAACAGAAAGGAGCTGCGTTTTCAATTAAAAATTGAGCCACCCTTCCATCCAGAACACCCACAGCCGAGCCTCTCACCTGAGAAGACAGGCTGCAAGAGCTGCACTCCACGAGTTTTCACAGTAGCCAAAGACACCGAAGCAACCCAAATGTCCATCAACAGATGAATGGATAAGAAGAGCTGGTCCGTGGACACAGTGGACTATTAGCCATGGAAAACAAGGAAACACTGCTCTTTGAGGCACCCGAGATGAGCCTAGAGATCATCACAGAACATGAGTTAAGTCGGAAAGCAAAAGGCATACCGTATGACATCACCTATAGGCGTTATCTAACAGCTGACACAAATGAACATATTTCCACAAAGAAAGACACTCACACACTTAGAAAACAAACTAAGCTTAAGTAAAATGAAAGGTGGGGGGAATGGATAAATTAAGATTAGTGTCACCATATGTGTACAAATACGTATTAAATATATATATCAAACAGACCGACCATATAGCAAGGGAGGTCACCAGAACACTCTGCAATAATTTACATGGGAAGAGGATCTGTACAAGAATCTATATCTATATCTATATCTATATCTATATCTATATATAGATATATATATATATATATATATATAAAACGTACAAATGAACCAGATTCTGTACATATAGGACCAACAGTATTCTAATCATTACCCCGATTTAAACAAATTAAAAGAGCGAACAAGAAGTAATGTGACATACACTTCTGGGGTTTTTTCCTGGCACATTCCATTCTAATTGACAACCTGGGAACAGGACTTCCAGAAGCCTCTGCTGCCCTAGTAACCAGATGCGGGAATGTAGCAATGCTGACGCCTTGTGGCCGTTTCCCACAGCAGCAGCTTTAAAGTCAGTGCTAATGGTCACTCAATATTCACACCCATTGCAGGCTTGTAAATGACACCTGCCCTCCAAAACAAAATCCTGGGGTCGAAAATCGACCAAAAAAGTCGAAAGAGGGCAACCTTCCAAGAAGACAATTTCGAGAGGTTTATTGTACTCACGGTTTTTTGTTTTCTGTTTTTGTTTAACAGAATAAAAAAAGGCGTGGAAAAATGCTGAACCTTAGGAATTATTAGACACGAAAATACACGTTACAAAAACCTATCATGTCACACCACTCAGCATGGCCATCAGCGAAACTTCTGCAAACAAGAAATGCTGACGGGTTGGTGAAGAAATGCGTACCCTCGGTTCTAAGTGGGTCGTGGTAAGAGCCCCTAAGGAAAACACAGTGGAGTTGCCTGGAAAGGGTCAACATTGAGCGACCGTTCAATCAAGCATACCCACTGCTGGGTCTATCACCTGAGAGGATGAGAATCAAAAAAGACACGGGCTGGCAATCCTGCAATCCAGCAATGTTTACCGTAGCCAACACTTGGAAGAAATGAAAATGCCCAGCCACAGAGGAATGCAGAAAGGAGAAGTGGTCCATGGACACAATGGAAGAGTACTCCAGTGAAAAGTAGAAATTCCATTTTAAAAACAGATATAAGTAAGGAGACATCAGCTTTGGGGGGTTTCTCCAGACACATCCCACCGTCATTGATAACCGAGGAACAACACTGGCAGGAAGGTCTGTTTCACTAGTTACCAGAGTGGGAAACGCAGAAATGCTGCAGCCCTCTGGCCGTTACGTGCAACGGCAGCTTGAAAACCCGTGCTAATGGTCACTTCGTGTGCACAAGTCCTGGAGGGCTGTCAATGAAACCTGCCCTCAAAATGTCTTGAGGGAGGTAGTGGCCAAAATATTTCAAAAGGCGGCACATAGTTCAAGAAAAGAATGGGATGAGGTAAGCTACACACACAGTTTGAAGGAAAAAAGGACATCCCTGAAAGCTCAATTTCAAGGCTTTATGAGACGCATGCAAATCCAACCACACAGGTATCGGCTCACACCAGTCAGAAGAACCATCAGCAACAAAACTACCAACAATTCATGCTGAAGGGGTTGTGGAGAAGTGCATACCCTCTAGGTTAAGTGGGACTTTGCCGCCAGCCGCGGCGGGTCCTCAAAGTGTAGCAACAACCGACGAGAGGGGGTAGGGAACTGAACGCACTAAGGTATGGGATCAGAAGGGCACAAGCAACTGACGCTTGCAAGGCAAGTTTAATAACAAAGCCTAGCCGTATATATACCCCTAAAGCAGGGAATTTGCCTCGTCACGCCTTATCGGCATCAGCTGGTTGGTTGGCTTCTCGGCTTAGTGACACCTTATCAGCATCAGCTGTTTGGTTGGCTGCTCGGCTTCTCCCTCAAAGGCACCAATTTCCCCTCCAGGGTTGCTTTTCCTAGCTTTAGGGAACAACCAGGGACTCCCAGTAACTGAGCAGGTCCCTGGAGCGATTTGGCCAAAGGCCATCTCCTTTTGTATGTTCATACCATAAAGTCCAGGATGCATACCAAGGAGAGTACAGTCGGGCCCTGAGGCTTAGGAGGGTCTTAGTGGCGCCTTCCTCAGAGGGCAATGCTCGCCACAGGACTTCACCTGGTAAGAGGCACTAATGGGAACAGAATGGAGGTGCCTTTACAAGGTAAACACTGAGTTACGATATGATCCAGCAGGCCCACTCCTGGGCCTATAACCTAAGAAAGAAGACAGAAGTGGAAAGACACAGGCAGGCAAATCTGCATTGCAGGAGTATTACAATAGCCAGGACATGGAAGCAACCAGAAAGTCCATCAACAGATGAGTGGACAAAGAAGAACAGGGACCTGTACAGATGGAATATTAGCCAAGGAACCAAAGGAAACAATGCCATCAACAGCACCATCGGTGAGGCTAGAGTTCATCACGCACCTTGCAGTAAGTCACAGAGCGAAAGATACATAGCCTACGATATCAGTTATAGGTGTTCCCTGAAAATTGATATCACTGAAGATATTTCCACAGAGAAAGGCAATCACAGATGCAATAAAGAGATTTATGGTTCACCCATGGACAGGTGTGAGAATTGTGTACATTAGGAAATTGGGTTTAAGAGAGAGATACAAACACAGGTGAAATACAAAATCACCAAAGGCCTACGGAATACCAAGAGAAGAGTACTCAACATTGTGTCATAAGCTACATGGGAAAAGGATCCAAAGACGACTAGATACGTGTTTATGTATAAAAGAGCCACATCTTTCACACCTACAACAAGCAAAACATTGTAATCAAACTTGCTGTGAGAAACAATAAACATTGAATTAAAAAACGAACAAGTCAGTCGTGAGGCACAAACATAAGGGGCTTTTTCCTGGCACAGTCCATTCTAATTGACAACCGAGAATACGACTTCCACGGAGGCTCTGTTGCCCGAGTAACCAGGTTTGGTAAAGGAGACCTGCTGCCGCCTTGTGGCCGTTTCTCAAAACAGCAGCTTTAAACCCAGTGCTAATGGTCACTTGATATTCAAAATCATTGCAGGCCTATAAATGACACCTGCCCTCAAAAACGATTCTTGGGTCGTCCATCGAGGAAAAAAACTCAAAAGACGTGCACACTTCAAAACGACAATTTCAAGAGGCATATTTTGTGCACATTTTGTCTTCTCTTTCTTTCTCTTGTGATAAATAAAAGGGCATGGAAAAATGCTCAACATCAGGAATTAATAAAGCCATGCAAATCCAGTCGACAGAAACGTTCACCCACCGTCGTCAGAATGATCATCAGCCACAGAGTCTACAAAGAATAAATGCTCAAGGTGTTTTAGAGAACTCTGTGCCCTCTAGCGGCCGCTGGGACGTAACCTGGTAACAGCTAGTAGTGAGAACACCGTGGAGGTGCATTGAAAGGTAAAAATTGAGCTAACCTGTAATCGGGTAGGCCCACTGATGGGCCTATCTCCCGAGTAGACCAAAATCAAAAAGACACAGGCTGGCCATCCTGCGCTGCAGCAACATGTACCATAGCCAAGACTTGGAAGAAACCCAAATGTCCATCAACAGAACAATGCACCAAGAAGAAGGGGGCCCATGTGCACAATGGAACATGAGCCACGGAAGAGCATGCAACAGTGCCGCTGGCACCACCGTAGAAGGATCTAGAGATACCCACCCAAAAGGAAGTACGAAAGAAACCGAAATAGAAATATCCTATGACATCACTTATAGCTGTTACTTCAACATTGATACCCATGAAGTCATTTCCAAGAGAAGGCCGTGCATAGATGCAGAAAACCAACTATGCTTAACCAAGTGGAAAGGTGTAAGGAATGTATGAATTTGGATATGGGGGTTTACAGACATGTACTGATACATATGAAATATATAATCACAAAATACCTAAGGAATACCAAGAGAGGTCGACTCAACACTCTGTAATAACCTACACGGGAAAGGATCCAAAGATGAATAGATTGATACATACATATGATGAACCAGATGCAGTACACCTAGAACACACACCACATTTTTATCCAATTGGCTGTGATACTGGATAACAATTAAATTTTAAAAAACACACAAGAAGTAAGGAGATATAAGCTCTTGGGTGTTTGCCCTGACACACTGCACTCTCATTTGCAGCCTACTAACACAATTTCCAGGAAGCCTCTGTTGCAGGAAAACCCAGAGTTGGAAATGGAGAAATGCTGCCGCCTTGTGGCCGTTTCCCGCAAGAGCGGCTTTAAACGCATAGCTATGGGTCACTTAACATTCACAAGGACTCAGGCCTCTAAAAGACACCTGCCCTCAAAAAAAAAATGTCCTGAGCTCGGCAGTGGTGAAAAAAATTCGAAGGAGGCAAATGTGTCAAAGAGATAGTATGAAGAGGTAAGTTTTACTCACTCTTTATCAAAAAAAGCAAAATGGAGAAAAGCTCAACCTCAGGAATGATCAGACTCCTCTAAGCTACAAAAAGCTTTCAGCTCACCCAAGTTAACTACCGTCAGCCAAAAGACTACAAACAATAAATGCTGAAGGGGTTTTAGAGAACTCTGTTCCCTCTGTCTGCGGAGGACATGTCTAGTTGTAACAGCCAATAATGAGAACAGAAAGGAGCTGCGTTTTCAATTAAAAATTGAGCCACCCTTCCATCCAGAACACCCACAGCCGAGCCTCTCACCTGAGAAGACAGGCTGCAAGAGCTGCACTCCACGAGTTTTCACAGTAGCCAAAGACACCGAAGCAACCCAAATGTCCATCAACAGATGAATGGATAAGAAGAGCTGGTCCGTGGACACAGTGGACTATTAGCCATGGAAAACAAGGAAACACTGCTCTTTGAGGCACCCGAGATGAGCCTAGAGATCATCACAGAACATGAGTTAAGTCGGAAAGCAAAAGGCATACCGTATGACATCACCTATAGGCGTTATCTAACAGCTGACACAAATGAACATATTTCCACAAAGAAAGACACTCACACACTTAGAAAACAAACTAAGCTTAAGTAAAATGAAAGGTGGGGGGAATGGATAAATTAAGATTAGTGTCACCATATGTGTACAAATACGTATTAAATATATATATCAAACAGACCGACCATATAGCAAGGGAGGTCACCAGAACACTCTGCAATAATTTACATGGGAAGAGGATCTGTACAAGAATCTATATCTATATCTATATCTATATCTATATCTATATCTATATATAGATATATATATATATATATATATATAAAATGTACAAATGAACCAGATTCTGTACATATAGGACCAACAGTATTCTAATCATTACCCCGATTTAAACAAATTAAAAGAGCGAACAAGAAGTAATGTGACATACACTTCTGGGGTTTTTTCCTGGCACATTCCATTCTAATTGACAACCTGGGAACAGGACTTCCAGAAGGCTCTGCTGCCCTAGTAACCAGATGTGGGAATGTAGCAATGCTGACGCCTTGTGGCCGTTTCCCACAGCAGCAGCTTTAAAGTCAGTGCTAATGGTCACTCAATATTCACACCCATTGCAGGCTTGTAAATGACACCTGCCCTCCAAAACAAAATCCTGGGGTCGAAAATCGACCAAAAAAGTCGAAAGAGGGCAACCTTCCAAGAAGACAATTTCGAGAGGTTTATTGTACTCACGGTTTTTTGTTTTCTGTTTTTGTTTAACAGAATAAAAAAAGGCGTGGAAAAATGCTGAACCTTAGGAATTATTAGACACGAAAATACACGTTACAAAAACCTATCATGTCACACCACTCAGCATGGCCATCAGCGAAACTTCTGCAAACAAGAAATGCTGACGGGTTGGTGAAGAAATGCGTACCCTCGGTTCTAAGTGGGTCGTGGTAAGAGCCCCTAAGGAAAACACAGTGGAGTTGCCTGGAAAGGGTCAACATTGAGCGACCGTTCAATCAAGCATACCCACTGCTGGGTCTATCACCTGAGAGGATGAGAATCAAAAAAGACACGGGCTGGCAATCCTGCAATCCAGCAATGTTTACCGTAGCCAACACTTGGAAGCAATGAAAATGCCCAGCCACAGAGGAATGCAGAAAGGAGAAGTGGTCCATGGACACAATGGAAGAGTACTCCAGTGAAAAGTAGAAATTCCATTTTAAAAACAGATATAAGTAAGGAGACATCAGCTTTGGGGGGTTTCTCCAGACACATCCCACCGTCATTGATAACCGAGGAACAACACTGGCAGGAAGGTCTGTTTCACTAGTTACCAGAGTGGGAAACGCAGAAATGCTGCAGCCCTCTGGCCGTTACGTGCAACGGCAGCTTGAAAACCCGTGCTAATGGTCACTTCGTGTGCACAAGTCCTGGAGGGCTGTCAATGAAACCTGCCCTCAAAATGTCTTGAGGGAGGTAGTGGCCAAAATATTTCAAAAGGCGGCACATAGTTCAAGAAAAGAATGGGATGAGGTAAGCTACACACACAGTTTGAAGGAAAAAAGGACATCCCTGAAAGCTCAATTTCAAGGCTTTATGAGACGCATGCAAATCCAACCACACAGGTATCGGCTCACACCAGTCAGAAGAACCATCAGCAACAAAACTACCAACAATTCATGCTGAAGGGGTTGTGGAGAAGTGCATACCCTCTAGGTTAAGTGGGACTTTGCCGCCAGCCGCGGCGGGTCCTCAAAGTGTAGCAACAACCGACGAGAGGGGGTAGGGAACTGAACGCACTAAGGTATGGGATCAGAAGGGCACAAGCAACTGACGCTTGCAAGGCAAGTTTAATAACAAAGCCTAGCCGTATATATACCCCTAAAGCAGGGAATTTGCCTCGTCACGCCTTATCGGCATCAGCTGGTTGGTTGGCTTCTCGGCTTAGTGACACCTTATCAGCATCAGCTGTTTGGTTGGCTGCTCGGCTTCTCCCTCAAAGGCACCAATTTCCCCTCCAGGGTTGCTTTTCCTAGCTTTAGGGAACAACCAGGGACTCCCAGTAACTGAGCAGGTCCCTGGAGCGATTTGGCCAAAGGCCATCTCCTTTTGTATGTTCATACCATAAAGTCCAGGATGCATACCAAGGAGAGTACAGTCGGGCCCTGAGGCTTAGGAGGGTCTTAGTGGCGCCTTCCTCAGAGGGCAATGCTCGCCACAGGACTTCACCTGGTAAGAGGCACTAATGGGAACAGAATGGAGGTGCCTTTACAAGGTAAACACTGAGTTACGATATGATCCAGCAGGCCCACTCCTGGGCCTATAACCTAAGAAAGAAGACAGAAGTGGAAAGACACAGGCAGGCAAATCTGCATTGCAGGAGTATTACAATAGCCAGGACATGGAAGCAACCAGAAAGTCCATCAACAGATGAGTGGACAAAGAAGAACAGGGACCTGTACAGATGGAATATTAGCCAAGGAACCAAAGGAAACAATGCCATCAACAGCACCATCGGTGAGGCTAGAGTTCATCACGCACCTTGCAGTAAGTCACAGAGCGAAAGATACATAGCCTACGATATCAGTTATAGGTGTTCCCTGAAAATTGATATCACTGAAGATATTTCCACAGAGAAAGGCAATCACAGATGCAATAAAGAGATTTATGGTTCACCCATGGACAGGTGTGAGAATTGTGTACATTAGGAAATTGGGTTTAAGAGAGAGATACAAACACAGGTGAAATACAAAATCACCAAAGGCCTACGGAATACCAAGAGAAGAGTACTCAACATTGTGTCATAAGCTACATGGGAAAAGGATCCAAAGACGACTAGATACGTGTTTATGTATAAAAGAGCCACATCTTTCACACCTACAACAAGCAAAACATTGTAATCAAACTTGCTGTGAGAAACAATAAACATTGAATTAAAAAACGAACAAGTCAGTCGTGAGGCACAAACATAAGGGGCTTTTTCCTGGCACAGTCCATTCTAATTGACAACCGAGAATACGACTTCCACGGAGGCTCTGTTGCCCGAGTAACCAGGTTTGGTAAAGGAGACCTGCTGCCGCCTTGTGGCCGTTTCTCAAAACAGCAGCTTTAAACCCAGTGCTAATGGTCACTTGATATTCAAAATCATTGCAGGCCTATAAATGACACCTGCCCTCAAAAACGATTCTTGGGTCGTCCATCGAGGAAAAAAACTCAAAAGACGTGCACACTTCAAAACGACAATTTCAAGAGGCATATTTTGTGCACATTTTGTCTTCTCTTTCTTTCTCTTGTGATAAATAAAAGGGCATGGAAAAATGCTCAACATCAGGAATTAATAAAGCCATGCAAATCCAGTCGACAGAAACGTTCACCCACCGTCGTCAGAATGATCATCAGCCACAGAGTCTACAAAGAATAAATGCTCAAGGTGTTTTAGAGAACTCTGTGCCCTCTAGCGGCCGCTGGGACGTAACCTGGTAACAGCTAGTAGTGAGAACACCGTGGAGGTGCATTGAAAGGTAAAAATTGAGCTAACCTGTAATCGGGTAGGCCCACTGATGGGCCTATCTCCCGAGTAGACCAAAATCAAAAAGACACAGGCTGGCCATCCTGCGCTGCAGCAACATGTACCATAGCCAAGACTTGGAAGAAACCCAAATGTCCATCAACAGAACAATGCACCAAGAAGAAGGGGGCCCATGTGCACAATGGAACATGAGCCACGGAAGAGCATGCAACAGTGCCGCTGGCACCACCGTAGAAGGATCTAGAGATACCCACCCAAAAGGAAGTACGAAAGAAACCGAAATAGAAATATCCTATGACATCACTTATAGCTGTTACTTCAACATTGATACCCATGAAGTCATTTCCAAGAGAAGGCCGTGCATAGATGCAGAAAACCAACTATGCTTAACCAAGTGGAAAGGTGTAAGGAATGTATGAATTTGGATATGGGGGTTTACAGACATGTACTGATACATATGAAATATATAATCACAAAATACCTAAGGAATACCAAGAGAGGTCGACTCAACACTCTGTAATAACCTACACGGGAAAGGATCCAAAGATGAATAGATTGATACATACATATGATGAACCAGATGCAGTACACCTAGAACACACACCACATTTTTATCCAATTGGCTGTGATACTGGATAACAATTAAATTTTAAAAAACACACAAGAAGTAAGGAGATATAAGCTCTTGGGGGTTTGCCCTGACACACTGCACTCTCATTTGCAGCCTACTAACACAATTTCCAGGAAGCCTCTGTTGCAGGAAAACCCAGAGTTGGAAATGGAGAAATGCTGCCGCCTTGTGGCCGTTTCCCGCAAGAGCGGCTTTAAACGCATAGCTATGGGTCACTTAACATTCACAAGGACTCAGGCCTCTAAAAGACACCTGCCCTCAAAAAAAAAATGTCCTGAGCTCGGCAGTGGTGAAAAAAATTCGAAGGAGGCAAATGTGTCAAAGAGATAGTATGAAGAGGTAAGTTTTACTCACTCTTTATCAAAAAAAGCAAAATGGAGAAAAGCTCAACCTCAGGAATGATCAGACTCCTCTAAGCTACAAAAAGCTTTCAGCTCACCCAAGTTAACTACCGTCAGCCAAAAGACTACAAACAATAAATGCTGAAGGGGTTTTAGAGAACTCTGTTCCCTCTGTCTGCGGAGGACATGTCTAGTTGTAACAGCCAATAATGAGAACAGAAAGGAGCTGCGTTTTCAATTAAAAATTGAGCCACCCTTCCATCCAGAACACCCACAGCCGAGCCTCTCACCTGAGAAGACAGGCTGCAAGAGCTGCACTCCACGAGTTTTCACAGTAGCCAAAGACACCGAAGCAACCCAAATGTCCATCAACAGATGAATGGATAAGAAGAGCTGGTCCGTGGACACAGTGGACTATTAGCCATGGAAAACAAGGAAACACTGCTCTTTGAGGCACCCGAGATGAGCCTAGAGATCATCACAGAACATGAGTTAAGTCGGAAAGCAAAAGGCATACCGTATGACATCACCTATAGGCGTTATCTAACAGCTGACACAAATGAACATATTTCCACAAAGAAAGACACTCACACACTTAGAAAACAAACTAAGCTTAAGTAAAATGAAAGGTGGGGGGAATGGATAAATTAAGATTAGTGTCACCATATGTGTACAAATACGTATTAAATATATATATCAAACAGACCGACCATATAGCAAGGGAGGTCACCAGAACACTCTGCAATAATTTACATGGGAAGAGGATCTGTACAAGAATCTATATCTATATCTATATCTATATCTATATCTATATATATATATATATATATATATATATATATATAAAACGTACAAATGAACCAGATTCTGTACATATAGGACCAACAGTATTCTAATCATTACCCCGATTTAAACAAATTAAAAGAGCGAACAAGAAGTAATGTGACATACACTTCTGGGGTTTTTTCCTGGCACATTCCATTCTAATTGACAACCTGGGAACAGGACTTCCAGAAGGCTCTGCTGCCCTAGTAACCAGATGTGGGAATGTAGCAATGCTGACGCCTTGTGGCCGTTTCCCACAGCAGCAGCTTTAAAGTCAGTGCTAATGGTCACTCAATATTCACACCCATTGCAGGCTTGTAAATGACACCTGCCCTCCAAAACAAAATCCTGGGGTCGAAAATCGACCAAAAAAGTCGAAAGAGGGCAACCTTCCAAGAAGACAATTTCGAGAGGTTTATTGTACTCACGGTTTTTTGTTTTCTGTTTTTGTTTAACAGAATAAAAAAAGGCGTGGAAAAATGCTGAACCTTAGGAATTATTAGACACGAAAATACACGTTACAAAAACCTATCATGTCACACCACTCAGCATGGCCATCAGCGAAACTTCTGCAAACAAGAAATGCTGACGGGTTGGTGAAGAAATGCGTACCCTCGGTTCTAAGTGGGTCGTGGTAAGAGCCCCTAAGGAAAACACAGTGGAGTTGCCTGGAAAGGGTCAACATTGAGCGACCGTTCAATCAAGCATACCCACTGCTGGGTCTATCACCTGAGAGGATGAGAATCAAAAAAGACACGGGCTGGCAATCCTGCAATCCAGCAATGTTTACCGTAGCCAACACTTGGAAGCAATGAAAATGCCCAGCCACAGAGGAATGCAGAAAGGAGAAGTGGTCCATGGACACAATGGAAGAGTACTCCAGTGAAAAGTAGAAATTCCATTTTAAAAACAGATATAAGTAAGGAGACATCAGCTTTGGGGGGTTTCTCCAGACACATCCCACCGTCATTGATAACCGAGGAACAACACTGGCAGGAAGGTCTGTTTCACTAGTTACCAGAGTGGGAAACGCAGAAATGCTGCAGCCCTCTGGCCGTTACGTGCAACGGCAGCTTGAAAACCCGTGCTAATGGTCACTTCGTGTGCACAAGTCCTGGAGGGCTGTCAATGAAACCTGCCCTCAAAATGTCTTGAGGGAGGTAGTGGCCAAAATATTTCAAAAGGCGGCACATAGTTCAAGAAAAGAATGGGATGAGGTAAGCTACACACACAGTTTGAAGGAAAAAAGGACATCCCTGAAAGCTCAATTTCAAGGCTTTATGAGACGCATGCAAATCCAACCACACAGGTATCGGCTCACACCAGTCAGAAGAACCATCAGCAACAAAACTACCAACAATTCATGCTGAAGGGGTTGTGGAGAAGTGCATACCCTCTAGGTTAAGTGGGACTTTGCCGCCAGCCGCGGCGGGTCCTCAAAGTGTAGCAACAACCGACGAGAGGGGGTAGGGAACTGAACGCACTAAGGTATGGGATCAGAAGGGCACAAGCAACTGACGCTTGCAAGGCAAGTTTAATAACAAAGCCTAGCCGTATATATACCCCTAAAGCAGGGAATTTGCCTCGTCACGCCTTATCGGCATCAGCTGGTTGGTTGGCTTCTCGGCTTAGTGACACCTTATCAGCATCAGCTGTTTGGTTGGCTGCTCGGCTTCTCCCTCAAAGGCACCAATTTCCCCTCCAGGGTTGCTTTTCCTAGCTTTAGGGAACAACCAGGGACTCCCAGTAACTGAGCAGGTCCCTGGAGCGATTTGGCCAAAGGCCATCTCCTTTTGTATGTTCATACCATAAAGTCCAGGATGCATACCAAGGAGAGTACAGTCGGGCCCTGAGGCTTAGGAGGGTCTTAGTGGCGCCTTCCTCAGAGGGCAATGCTCGCCACAGGACTTCACCTGGTAAGAGGCACTAATGGGAACAGAATGGAGGTGCCTTTACAAGGTAAACACTGAGTTACGATATGATCCAGCAGGCACACTCCTGGGCCTATAACCTAAGAAAGAAGACAGAAGTGGAAAGACACAGGCAGGCAAATCTGCATTGCAGGAGTATTACAATAGCCAGGACATGGAAGCAACCAGAAAGTCCATCAACAGATGAGTGGACAAAGAAGAACAGGGACCTGTACAGATGGAATATTAGCCAAGGAACCAAAGGAAACAATGCCATCAACAGCACCATCGGTGAGGCTAGAGTTCATCACGCACCTTGCAGTAAGTCACAGAGCGAAAGATACATAGCCTACGATATCAGTTATAGGTGTTCCCTGAAAATTGATATCACTGAAGATATTTCCACAGAGAAAGGCAATCACAGATGCAATAAAGAGATTTATGGTTCACCCATGGACAGGTGTGAGAATTGTGTACATTAGGAAATTGGGTTTAAGAGAGAGATACAAACACAGGTGAAATACAAAATCACCAAAGGCCTATGGAATACCAAGAGAAGAGTACTCAACATTGTGTCATAAGCTACATGGGAAAAGGATCCAAAGACGACTAGATACGTGTTTATGTATAAAAGAGCCACATCTTTCACACCTACAACAAGCAAAACATTGTAATCAAACTTGCTGTGAGAAACAATAAACATTGAATTAAAAAACGAACAAGTCAGTCGTGAGGCACAAACATAAGGGGCTTTTTCCTGGCACAGTCCATTCTAATTGACAACCGAGAATACGACTTCCACGGAGGCTCTGTTGCCCGAGTAACCAGGTTTGGTAAAGGAGACCTGCTGCCGCCTTGTGGCCGTTTCTCAAAACAGCAGCTTTAAACCCAGTGCTAATGGTCACTTGATATTCAAAATCATTGCAGGCCTATAAATGACACCTGCCCTCAAAAACGATTCTTGGGTCGTCCATCGAGGAAAAAAACTCAAAAGATGTGCACACTTCAAAACGACAATTTCAAGAGGCATATTTTGTGCACATTTTGTCTTCTCTTTCTTTCTCTTGTGATAAATAAAAGGGCATGGAAAAATGCTCAACATCAGGGATTAATAAAGCCATGCAAATCCAGTCGACAGAAACGTTCACCCACCGTCGTCAGAATGATCATCAGCCACAGAGTCTACAAAGAATAAATGCTCAAGGTGTTTTAGAGAACTCTGTGCCCTCTAGCGGCCGCTGGGACGTAACCTGGTAACAGCTAGTAGTGAGAACACCGTGGAGGTGCATTGAAAGGTAAAAATTGAGCTAACCTGTAATCGGGTAGGCCCACTGATGGGCCTATCTCCCGAGTAGACCAAAATCAAAAAGACACAGGCTGGCCATCCTGCGCTGCAGCAACATGTACCATAGCCAAGACTTGGAAGAAACCCAAATGTCCATCAACAGAACAATGCACCAAGAAGAAGGGGGCCCATGTGCACAATGGAACATGAGCCACGGAAGAGCATGCAACAGTGCCGCTGGCACCACCGTAGAAGGATCTAGAGATACCCACCCAAAAGGAAGTACGAAAGAAACCGAAATAGAAATATCCTATGACATCACTTATAGCTGTTACTTCAACATTGATACCCATGAAGTCATTTCCAAGAGAAGGCCGTGCATAGATGCAGAAAACCAACTATGCTTAACCAAGTGGAAAGGTGTAAGGAATGTATGAATTTGGATATGGGGGTTTACAGACATGTACTGATACATATGAAATATATAATCACAAAATACCTAAGGAATACCAAGAGAGGTCGACTCAACACTCTGTAATAACCTACACGGGAAAGGATCCAAAGATGAATAGATTGATACATACATATGATGAACCAGATGCAGTACACCTAGAACACACACCACATTTTTATCCAATTGGCTGTGATACTGGATAACAATTAAATTTTAAAAAACACACAAGAAGTAAGGAGATATAAGCTCTTGGGGGTTTGCCCTGACACACTGCACTCTCATTTGCAGCCTACTAACACAATTTCCAGGAAGCCTCTGTTGCAGGAAAACCCAGAGTTGGAAATGGAGAAATGCTGCCGCCTTGTGGCCGTTTCCCGCAAGAGCGGCTTTAAACGCATAGCTATGGGTCACTTAACATTCACAAGGACTCAGGCCTCTAAAAGACACCTGCCCTCAAAAAAAAAATGTCCTGAGCTCGGCAGTGGTGAAAAAAATTCGAAGGAGGCAAATGTGTCAAAGAGATAGTATGAAGAGGTAAGTTTTACTCACTCTTTATCAAAAAAAGCAAAATGGAGAAAAGCTCAACCTCAGGAATGATCAGACTCCTCTAAGCTACAAAAAGCTTTCAGCTCACCCAAGTTAACTACCGTCAGCCAAAAGACTACAAACAATAAATGCTGAAGGGGTTTTAGAGAACTCTGTTCCCTCTGTCTGCGGAGGACATGTCTAGTTGTAACAGCCAATAATGAGAACAGAAAGGAGCTGCGTTTTCAATTAAAAATTGAGCCACCCTTCCATCCAGAACACCCACAGCCGAGCCTCTCACCTGAGAAGACAGGCTGCAAGAGCTGCACTCCACGAGTTTTCACAGTAGCCAAAGACACCGAAGCAACCCAAATGTCCATCAACAGATGAATGGATAAGAAGAGCTGGTCCGTGGACACAGTGGACTATTAGCCATGGAAAACAAGGAAACACTGCTCTTTGAGGCACCCGAGATGAGCCTAGAGATCATCACAGAACATGAGTTAAGTCGGAAAGCAAAAGGCATACCGTATGACATCACCTATAGGCGTTATCTAACAGCTGACACAAATGAACATATTTCCACAAAGAAAGACACTCACACACTAAGCTTAAGTAAAATGAAAGGTGGGGGGAATGGATAAATTAAGATTAGTGTCACCATATGTGTACAAATACGTATTAAATATATATATCAAACAGACCGACCATATAGCAAGGGAGGTCACCAGAACACTCTGCAATAATTTACATGGGAAGAGGATCTGTACAAGAATATATATCTATATCTATATCTATATCTATATCTATATATATATATATATATATATATAAAATGTACAAATGAACCAGATTCTGTACATATAGGACCAACAGTATTCTAATCATTACCCCGATTTAAACAAATTAAAAGAGCGAACAAGAAGTAATGTGACATACACTTCTGGGGTTTTTTCCTGGCACATTCCATTCTAATTGACAACCTGGGAACAGGACTTCCAGAAGGCTCTGCTGCCCTAGTAACCAGATGTGGGAATGTAGCAATGCTGACGCCTTGTGGCCGTTTCCCACAGCAGCAGCTTTAAAGTCAGTGCTAATGGTCACTCAATATTCACACCCATTGCAGGCTTGTAAATGACACCTGCCCTCCAAAACAAAATCCTGGGGTCGAAAATCGACCAAAAAAGTCGAAAGAGGGCAACCTTCCAAGAAGACAATTTCGAGAGGTTTATTGTACTCACGGTTTTTTGTTTTCTGTTTTTGTTTAACAGAATAAAAAAAGGCGTGGAAAAATGCTGAACCTTAGGAATTATTAGACACGAAAATACACGTTACAAAAACCTATCATGTCACACCACTCAGCATGGCCATCAGCGAAACTTCTGCAAACAAGAAATGCTGACGGGTTGGTGAAGAAATGCGTACCCTCGGTTCTAAGTGGGTCGTGGTAAGAGCCCCTAAGGAAAACACAGTGGAGTTGCCTGGAAAGGGTCAACATTGAGCGACCGTTCAATCAAGCATACCCACTGCTGGGTCTATCACCTGAGAGGATGAGAATCAAAAAAGACACGGGCTGGCAATCCTGCAATCCAGCAATGTTTACCGTAGCCAACACTTGGAAGCAATGAAAATGCCCAGCCACAGAGGAATGCAGAAAGGAGAAGTGGTCCATGGACACAATGGAAGAGTACTCCAGTGAAAAGTAGAAATTCCATTTTAAAAACAGATATAAGTAAGGAGACATCAGCTTTGGGGGGTTTCTCCAGACACATCCCACCGTCATTGATAACCGAGGAACAACACTGGCAGGAAGGTCTGTTTCACTAGTTACCAGAGTGGGAAACGCAGAAATGCTGCAGCCCTCTGGCCGTTACGTGCAACGGCAGCTTGAAAACCCGTGCTAATGGTCACTTCGTGTGCACAAGTCCTGGAGGGCTGTCAATGAAACCTGCCCTCAAAATGTCTTGAGGGAGGTAGTGGCCAAAATATTTCAAAAGGCGGCACATAGTTCAAGAAAAGAATGGGATGAGGTAAGCTACACACACAGTTTGAAGGAAAAAAGGACATCCCTGAAAGCTCAATTTCAAGGCTTTATGAGACGCATGCAAATCCAACCACACAGGTATCGGCTCACACCAGTCAGAAGAACCATCAGCAACAAAACTACCAACAATTCATGCTGAAGGGGTTGTGGAGAAGTGCATACCCTCTAGGTTAAGTGGGACTTTGCCGCCAGCCGCGGCGGGTCCTCAAAGTGTAGCAACAACCGACGAGAGGGGGTAGGGAACTGAACGCACTAAGGTATGGGATCAGAAGGGCACAAGCAACTGACGCTTGCAAGGCAAGTTTAATAACAAAGCCTAGCCGTATATATACCCCTAAAGCAGGGAATTTGCCTCGTCACGCCTTATCGGCATCAGCTGGTTGGTTGGCTTCTCGGCTTAGTGACACCTTATCAGCATCAGCTGTTTGGTTGGCTGCTCGGCTTCTCCCTCAAAGGCACCAATTTCCCCTCCAGGGTTGCTTTTCCTAGCTTTAGGGAACAACCAGGGACTCCCAGTAACTGAGCAGGTCCCTGGAGCGATTTGGCCAAAGACCATCTCCTTTTGTATGTTCATACCATAAAGTCCAGGATGCATACCAAGGAGAGTACAGTCGGGCCCTGAGGCTTAGGAGGGTCTTAGTGGCGCCTTCCTCAGAGGGCAATGCTCGCCACAGGACTTCACCTGGTAAGAGGCACTAATGGGAACAGAATGGAGGTGCCTTTACAAGGTAAACACTGAGTTACGATATGATCCAGCAGGCCCACTCCTGGGCCTATAACCTAAGAAAGAAGACAGAAGTGGAAAGACACAGGCAGGCAAATCTGCATTGCAGGAGTATTACAATAGCCAGGACATGGAAGCAACCAGAAAGTCCATCAACAGATGAGTGGACAAAGAAGAACAGGGACCTGTACAGATGGAATATTAGCCAAGGAACCAAAGGAAACAATGCCATCAACAGCACCATCGGTGAGGCTAGAGTTCATCACGCACCTTGCAGTAAGTCACAGAGCGAAAGATACATAGCCTACGATATCAGTTATAGGTGTTCCCTGAAAATTGATATCACTGAAGATATTTCCACAGAGAAAGGCAATCACAGATGCAATAAAGAGATTTATGGTTCACCCATGGACAGGTGTGAGAATTGTGTACATTAGGAAATTGGGTTTAAGAGAGAGATACAAACACAGGTGAAATACAAAATCACCAAAGGCCTATGGAATACCAAGAGAAGAGTACTCAACATTGTGTCATAAGCTACATGGGAAAAGGATCCAAAGACGACTAGATACGTGTTTATGTATAAAAGAGCCACATCTTTCACACCTACAACAAGCAAAACATTGTAATCAAACTTGCTGTGAGAAACAATAAACATTGAATTAAAAAACGAACAAGTCAGTCGTGAGGCACAAACATAAGGGGCTTTTTCCTGGCACAGTCCATTCTAATTGACAACCGAGAATACGACTTCCACGGAGGCTCTGTTGCCCGAGTAACCAGGTTTGGTAAAGGAGACCTGCTGCCGCCTTGTGGCCGTTTCTCAAAACAGCAGCTTTAAACCCAGTGCTAATGGTCACTTGATATTCAAAATCATTGCAGGCCTATAAATGACACCTGCCCTCAAAAACGATTCTTGGGTCGTCCATCGAGGAAAAAAACTCAAAAGATGTGCACACTTCAAAACGACAATTTCAAGAGGCATATTTTGTGCACATTTTGTCTTCTCTTTCTTTCTCTTGTGATAAATAAAAGGGCATGGAAAAATGCTCAACATCAGGGATTAATAAAGCCATGCAAATCCAGTCGACAGAAACGTTCACCCACCGTCGTCAGAATGATCATCAGCCACAGAGTCTACAAAGAATAAATGCTCAAGGTGTTTTAGAGAACTCTGTGCCCTCTAGCGGCCGCTGGGACGTAACCTGGTAACAGCTAGTAGTGAGAACACCGTGGAGGTGCATTGAAAGGTAAAAATTGAGCTAACCTGTAATCGGGTAGGCCCACTGATGGGCCTATCTCCCGAGTAGACCAAAATCAAAAAGACACAGGCTGGCCATCCTGCGCTGCAGCAACATGTACCATAGCCAAGACTTGGAAGAAACCCAAATGTCCATCAACAGAACAATGCACCAAGAAGAAGGGGGCCCATGTGCACAATGGAACATGAGCCACGGAAGAGCATGCAACAGTGCCGCTGGCACCACCGTAGAAGGATCTAGAGATACCCACCCAAAAGGAAGTACGAAAGAAACCGAAATAGAAATATCCTATGACATCACTTATAGCTGTTACTTCAACATTGATACCCATGAAGTCATTTCCAAGAGAAGGCCGTGCATAGATGCAGAAAACCAACTATGCTTAACCAAGTGGAAAGGTGTAAGGAATGTATGAATTTGGATATGGGGGTTTACAGACATGTACTGATACATATGAAATATATAATCACAAAATACCTAAGGAATACCAAGAGAGGTCGACTCAACACTCTGTAATAACCTACACGGGAAAGGATCCAAAGATGAATAGATTGATACATACATATGATGAACCAGATGCAGTACACCTAGAACACACACCACATTTTTATCCAATTGGCTGTGATACTAGATAACAATTAAATTTTAAAAAACACACAAGAAGTAAGGAGACATAAGCTCTTGGGGGTTTGCCCTGACACACTGCACTCTCATTTGCAGCCTACTAACACAATTTCCAGGAAGCCTCTGTTGCAGGAAAACCCAGAGTTGGAAATGGAGAAATGCTGCCGCCTTGTGGCCGTTTCCCGCAAGAGCGGCTTTAAACGCATAGCTATGGGTCACTTAACATTCACAAGGACTCAGGCCTCTAAAAGACACCTGCCCTCAAAAAAAAAATGTCCTGAGCTCGGCCGTGACCAAAAAAATTCAAAGCAGGCAAATGTGTCAAAGAGATAGTAGGATAGAGGTAAGTTTTACTCACTCTTTATCAAAAAAAGCAAAATGGAGAAAAGCTCAACCTCAGGAATGATCAGACTCCTCTAAGCTACAAAAAGCTTTCAGCTCACCCAAGTTAACTACCGTCAGCCAAAAGACTACAAACAATAAATGCTGAAGGGGTTTTAGAGAACTCTGTTCCCTCTGTCTGCGGAGGACATGTCTAGTTGTAACAGCCAATAATGAGAACAGAAAGGAGCTGCGTTTTCAATTAAAAATTGAGCCACCCTTCCATCCAGAACACCCACAGCCGAGCCTCTCACCTGAGAAGACAGGCTGCAAGAGCTGCACTCCACGAGTTTTCACAGTAGCCAAAGACACCGAAGCAACCCAAATGTCCATCAACAGATGAATGGATAAGAAGAGCTGGTCCGTGGACACAGTGGACTATTAGCCATGGAAAACAAGGAAACACTGCTCTTTGAGGCACCCGAGATGAGCCTAGAGATCATCACAGAACATGAGTTAAGTCGGAAAGCAAAAGGCATACCGTATGACATCACCTATAGGCGTTATCTAACAGCTGACACAAATGAACATATTTCCACAAAGAAAGACACTCACACACTTAGAAAACAAACTAAGCTTAAGTAAAATGAAAGGTGGGGGGAATGGATAAATTAAGATTAGTGTCACCATATGTGTACAAATACGTATTAAATATATATATCAAACAGACCGACCATATAGCAAGGGAGGTCACCAGAACACTCTGCAATAATTTACATGGGAAGAGGATCTGTACAAGAATCTATATCTATATCTATATCTATATCTATATCTATATATAGATATATATATATATATATATATATAAAACGTACAAATGAACCAGATTCTGTACATATAGGACCAACAGTATTCTAATCATTACCCCGATTTAAACAAATTAAAAGAGCGAACAAGAAGTAATGTGACATACACTTCTGGGGTTTTTTCCTGGCACATTCCATTCTAATTGACAACCTGGGAACAGGACTTCCAGAAGGCTCTGCTGCCCTAGTAACCAGATGTGGGAATGTAGCAATGCTGACGCCTTGTGGCCGTTTCCCACAGCAGCAGCTTTAAAGTCAGTGCTAATGGTCACTCAATATTCACACCCATTGCAGGCTTGTAAATGACACCTGCCCTCCAAAACAAAATCCTGGGGTCGAAAATCGACCAAAAAAGTCGAAAGAGGGCAACCTTCCAAGAAGACAATTTCGAGAGGTTTATTGTACTCACGGTTTTTTTTTTTCTGTTTTTGTTTAACAGAATAAAAAAAGGCGTGGAAAAATGCTGAACCTTAGGAATTATTACACACGAAAATACACGTTACAAAAACCTATCATGTCACACGACTCAGCATGGCCAGCAGCAAAACTTCTGCAAACAAGAAATGCTGACGGGGTGGTGAAGAAATGCGTACCCTCGGTTCTAAGTGGGACGTGGTAAGAGCCCCTAAGGAAAACACAGTGGAGTTGCCTGGAAAGGGTCAACATTGAGCGACCGTTCAATCAAGCATAGCCACTGCTGGGCCTATCACCTGAGAGGATGAGAATCAAAAAGACACGGGCTGGCAATCCTGCAATCCAGCAATGTTTACCATAGCCAACACTTGGAAGCAATGAAAATGCCCAGCCACAGAGGAATGCAGAAAGGAGCAGTGGTCCATGGACACAATGGAAGAGTACTCCAGTGAAAAGTAGAAATTCCATTTTAAAAACAGATATAAGTAAGGAGACATCAGCTTTGGGGGGTTTCTCCAGACACATCCCACCGTCATTGATAACCGAGGAACACCACTGGCAGGAAGGTCTGCTTCACTAGTTACCAGAGTGGGAAACGCAGAAATGCTGCAGCCCTCTGGCCGTTACGTGCAACGGCAGCTTGAAAACCCGTGCTAATGGTCACTTCGTGTGCACAAGTCCTGGAGGGCTGTCAATGAAACCTGCCCTCAAAATGTCTTGAGGGAGGTAGTGGCCAAAATATTTCAAAAGGTGGCACATACTTCAAGAAAAGAATGTGATGAGGTAAGCTACACACACAGTTTGAAGAAAAAAGGACATCCCTGAAAGCTCAATTTCAAGGCTTTATGAGACGCATGCAAATCCAACCACAGCGGTATCGGCTCACACCAGTCAGAAGAACCATCAGCAACAAAACTACCAACAGTTCATGCTGAAGGGGTTGTGGAGAAGTGCATACCCTCTAGGTTAAGTGGGGCTTTGCCGCCAGCCGCGGCGGGTCCTCAAAGTGTAGCAACAACCGACGAGAGGGGGTAGGGAACTGAACGCACCAAGGTATGGGATCAGAAGGGCACAAGCAACTGACGCTTGCAAGGCAAGTTTAATAACAAAGCCTAGCCGTATATATACCCCTAAAGCAGGGACTTTGCTTCGTCACGCCTTATCGGCATCAGCTGGTTGGTTGGCTTCTCGGCTCAGTCACACCTTATCAGCATCAGCTGGTTGGTTGGCTGCTCGGCTTCTCCCTCAAAGGCACCAATTTCCCCTCCAGGGTTGCTTTTCCTAGCTTTAGGGAACAACCAGGGACTCCCAGTAACTGAGCAGGTCCCTGGAGCGATTTGGCCAAAGGCCATCTCCTTTTGTATGTTCATACCATAAAGTCCAGGATGCATACCAAGGAGAGTACAGTCGGGCCCTGAGGCTTAGGAGGGTCTTAGTGGCGCCTTCCTCAGAGGGCAATGCTCGCCACAGGACTTCACCTGGTAAGAGGCACTAATGGGAACAGAATGGAGGTGCCTTTACAAGGTAAACACTGAGTTACGATATGATCCGGCAGGCCCACTCGTGGGCCTATAACCTAAGAAAGAAGACAGAAGTGGAAAGACACAGGCAGGCAAATCTGCATTGCAGGAGTATTACAATAGCCAGGACATGGAAGCAAGCAGAAAGTCCATCAACAGATGAGTGGACAAAGAAGAACAGGGACCTGAACAGATGGAATATTAGCCAAGGAACAAAAGGAAACAATGCCATCAACGGCACCATCGGTGAGGCTAGAGTTCATCACGCACCTTGCAGTAAGTCACAGAGCGAAAGATACATAGCCTACGATATCAGTTATAGGTGTTCCCTAAAAATTGATATCACTGAAGATATTTCCACAGAGAAAGGCAATCACAGATGCAATGAACAGATTTATGGTTCACCCATGGACAGGTGTGAGAATTGTGTACATTAGGAAATTGGGTTTAAGAGAGAGATACAAACACAGGTGAAATACAAAATCACCAAAGGCCTACGGAATACCAAGAGAAGAGTACTCAACATTATGTCATAAGCTACATGGGAAAAGGATCCAAAGAAGACTAGATACATGTTTATGTGTAAAAGAGCCACATCTTTCACACCTACAACAAGCAAAACATTGTAATCAAACTTGCTGTGAGAAACAATAAACATTGAATTAAAAAACGAACAAGTCAGTCGTGAGGCACAAACATAAGGGGCTTTTTCCTGGCACAGTCCATTCTAATTGACAACCTAGAATACGACTTCCACGGAGGCTCTGTTGCCCGAGTAACCAGGTTTGGTAAAGGAGACCTGCTGCCGCCTTGTGGCCGTTTCTCAAAACAGCAGCTTTAAACCCAGTGCTAATGGTCACTTGATATTCAAAATCATTGCAGGCCTATAAATGACACCTGCCCTCAAAAACCATTCGTGGGTCGTCCATCGAGGGAAAAAACTCAAAAGACGTGCACATTTCAAAACGACAATTTCAAGAGGCACATTTTGTGCACATTTTGTCTTCTCTTTCTTTCTTTCTCTTGTGATAAATAAAAGGGCATGGAAAAATGCTCAACATCAGGAATTAATAAAGCCATGCAAATACAGTCGACAGAAACGTTCACCCACCGCCGTCAGAATGATCATCAGCCACAGAGTCTACAAAGAATAAATGCTCAAGCTGTTTTAGAGAACTCTGTGCCCTCTAGCGGCCGCTGGGACGTTACCTGGGAACAGCTAGTAGTGAGAACACCGTGGAGGTGCGTTGAAAGGTAAAAATTGAGCTAACCTGTAATCGGGTAGGCCCACTGATGGGCCTATCTCCCGAGTAGACCAAAATCAAAAAGACACAGGCTGGCCATCCTGCGCTGCAGCAACATGTACCATCGCCAAGACTTGGAAGAAACCCAAATGTCCATCAACAGAACAATGCACCAAGAAGAAGGTTGCCCATGTGCACAATGGAACATGAGCCACGGAAGAGCATGCAACAGTGCCGCTGGCACCACCGTAGAAGGATCTAGAGATACCCACCCAAAAGGAAGTACGAAAGAAACCGAAATAGAAATATCCTATGACATCACTTATAGCTTTTACTTCAACATTGATACCCATGAAGTCATTTCCAAGAGAAGGCCGTGCATAGATGCAGAAAACCAACTATGCTTAACCAAGTGGAAAGGTGTAAGGAATGTATGAATTTGGATATGGGGGTTTACAGACATGTACTGATACATATGAAATATATAATCACAAAATACCTAAGGAATACCAAGAGAGGTCGACTCAACACTCTGTAATAACCTACACGGGAAAGGATCCAAAGATGAATAGATTGATACATACATATGATGAACCAGATGCAGTACACCTAGAACACACACCACATTTTTATCCAATTGGCTGTGATACTAGATAACAATTAAATTTTAAAAAACACACAAGAAGTAAGGAGATATAAGCTCTTGGGGGTTTGCCCTGACACACTGCACTCTCATTTGCAGCCTACTAACACAATTTCCAGGAAGCCTCTGTTGCAGGAAAACCCAGAGTTGGAAATGGAGAAATGCTGCCGCCTTGTGGCCGTTTCCAGCAAGAGCAGCTTCAAACGCATAGCTATGGGTCACTTAACATTCACAAGGACTCAGGCCTCTAAAAGACACCTGCCCTCAAAAAAAAAATGTCCTGAGCTCGGCAGTGGTGAAAAAAATTCAAAGCAGGCAAATGTGTCAAAGAGATAGTATGAAGAGGTAAGTTTTACTCACTCTTTATCAAAAAAAGCAAAATGGAGAAAAGCTCAACCTCAGGAATGATCAGACTCCTCTAAGCTACAAAAAGCTTTCAGCTCACCCAAGTTAACTACCGTCAGCCAAAAGACTACAAACAATAAATGCTGAAGGGGTTTTAGAGAACTCTGTTCCCTCTGTCTGCGGAGGACATGTGTAGTTGTAACAGCCAATAATGAGAACAGAAAGGAGCTGCGTTTTCAATTAAAAATTGAGCCACCCTTCCATCCAGAACACCCACAGCCGAGCCTCTCACCTGAGAAGACAGGCTGCAAGAGCTGCACTCCACGAGTTTTCACAGTAGCCAAGACACCGAAGCAACCCAAATGTCCATCAACAGATGAATGGATAAGAAGAGCTGGTCCGTGGACACAGTGGACTATTAGCCATGGAAAACAAGGAAACACTGCTCTTTGAGGCACCCGAGATGAGCCTAGAGATCATCACAGAACATGAGTTAAGTCGGAAAGCAAAAGGCATACCGTATGACATCACCTATAGGCGTTATCTAACAGCTGACACAAATGAACATATTTCCACAAAGAAAGACACTCACACACTTAGAAAACAAACTAAGCTGATGTAAAATGAAAGGTGGGGGGAATGGATAAATTAAGATTAGTGTCACCATATGTGTACAAATACATATTAAATATATATATCAAACAGACCGACCATATAGCAAGGGAGGTCACCAGAACACTCTGCAATAATTTACATGGGAAGAGGATCTGTACAAGAATATATATATATATATATATATATATATATATATAAAACGTACAAATGAACCAGATTCTGTACATATAGGACCAACAGTATTCTAATCATTACCCCGATTTAAACAAATTAAAAGAGCGAACAAGAAGTAATGTGACATACACTTCTGGGGTTTTTTCCTGGCACATTCCATTCTAATTGACAACCTGGGAACAGGACTTCCAGAAGGCTCTGCTGCCCTAGTAACCAGATGTGGGAATGTAGCAATGCTGACGCCTTGTGGCCGTTTCCCACAGCAGCAGCTTTAAAGTCAGTGCTAATGGTCACTCAATATTCACACCCATTGCAGGCTTGTAAATGACACCTGCCCTCCAAAACAAAATCCTGGGGTCGAAAATCGACCAAAAAAGTCGAAAGAGGGCAACCTTCCAAGAAGACAATTTCGAGAGGTTTATTGTACTCACGGGTTTTTTTTCTGTTTTTGTTTAACAGAATAAAAAAAGGCGTGGAAAAATGCTGAACCTTAGGAATTATTACACACGAAAATACACGTTACAAAAACCTATCATGTCACACGACTCAGCATGGCCAGCAGCAAAACTTCTGCAAACAAGAAATGCTGACGGGGTGGTGAAGAAATGCGTACCCTCGGTTCTAAGTGGGACGTGGTAAGAGCCCCTAAGGAAAACACAGTGGAGTTGCCTGGAAATGGTCAACATTGAGCGACCGTTCAATCAAGCATAGCCACTGCTGGGCCTATCACCTGAGAGAATGAGAATCAAAAAGACACGGGCTGGCAATCCTGCAATCCAGCAATGTTTACCATAGCCAACACTTGGAAGCAATGAAAATGCCCAGCCACAGAGGAATGCAGAAAGGAGCAGTGGTCCATGGACACAATGGAAGAGTACTCCAGTGAAAAGTAGAAATTCCATTTTAAAAACAGATATAAGTAAGGAGACATCAGCTTTGGGGGGTTTCTCCAGACACATCCCACCGTCATTGATAACCGAGGAACACCACTGGCAGGAAGGTCTGCTTCACTAGTTACCAGAGTGGGAAACGCAGAAATGCTGCAGCCCTCTGGCCGTTACGTGCAACGGCAGCTTGAAAACCCGTGCTAATGGTCACTTCGTGTGCACAAGTCCTGGAGGGCTGTCAATGAAACCTGCCCTCAAAATGTCTTGAGGGAGGTAGTGGCCAAAATATTTCAAAAGGTGGCACATACTTCAAGAAAAGAATGTGATGAGGTAAGCTACACACACAGTTTGAAGAAAAAAGGACATCCCTGAAAGCTCAATTTCAAGGCTTTATGAGACGCATGCAAATCCAACCACAGCGGTATCGGCTCACACCAGTCAGAAGAACCATCAGCAACAAAACTACCAACAGTTCATGCTGAAGGGGTTGTGGAGAAGTGCATACCCTCTAGGTTAAGTGGGGCTTTGCCGCCAGCCGCGGCGGGTCCTCAAATTGTAGCAACAACCGACGAGAGGGGGTAGGGAACTGAACGCACCAAGGTATGGGATCAGAAGGGCACAAGCAACTGACGCTTGCAAGGCAAGTTTAATAACAAAGCCTAGCCGTATATATACCCCTAAAGCAGGGACTTTGCTTCGTCACGCCTTATCGGCATCAGCTGGTTGGTTGGCTTCTCGGCTCAGTCACACCTTATCAGCATCAGCTGGTTGGTTGGCTGCTCGGCTTCTCCCTCAAAGGCACCAATTTCCCCTCCACGGTTGCTTTTCCTAGCTTTAGGGAACAACCAGGGACTCCCAGTAACTGAGCAGGTCCCTGGAGCGATTTGGCCAAAGGCCATCTCCTTTTGTATGTTCATACCATAAAGTCCAGGATGCATACCAAGGAGAGTACAGTCGGGCCCTGAGGCTTAGGAGGGTCTTAGTGGCGCCTTCCTCAGAGGGCAATGCTCGCCACAGGACTTCACCTGGTAAGAGGCACTAATGGGAACAGAATGGAGGTGCCTTTACAAGGTAAACATTGAGTTACGATATGATCCGGCAGGCCCACTCGTGGGCCTATAACCTAAGAAAGAAGACAGAAGTGGAAAGACACAGGCAGGCAAATCTGCATTGCAGGAGTATTACAATAGCCAGGACATGGAAGCAAGCAGAAAGTCCATCAACAGATGAGTGGACAAAGAAGAACAGGGACCTGAACAGATGGAATATTAGCCAAGGAACAAAAGGAAACAATGCCATCAACAGCACCATCGGTGAGGCTAGAGTTCATCACGCACCTTGCAGTAAGTCACAGAGCGAAAGATACATAGCCTACGATATCAGTTATAGGTGTTCCCTAAAAATTGATATCACTGAAGATATTTCCACAGAGAAAGGCAATCACAGATGCAATGAACAGATTTATGGTTCACCCATGGACAGGTGTGAGAATTGTGTACATTAGGAAATTGGGTTTAAGAGAGAGATACAAACACAGGTGAAATACAAAATCACCAAAGGCCTACGGAATACCAAGAGAAGAGTACTCAACATTATGTCATAAGCTACATGGGAAAAGGATCCAAAGAAGACTAGATACATGTTTATGTGTAAAAGAGCCACATCTTTCACACCTACAACAAGCAAAACATTGTAATCAAACTTGCTGTGAGAAACAATAAACATTGAATTAAAAAACGAACAAGTCAGTCGTGAGGCACAAACATAAGGGGCTTTTTCCTGGCACAGTCCATTCTAATTGACAACCTAGAATACGACTTCCACGGAGGCTCTGTTGCCCGAGTAACCAGGTTTGGTAAAGGAGACCTGCTGCCGCCTTGTGGCCGTTTCTCAAAACAGCAGCTTTAAACCCAGTGCTAATGGTCACTTGATATTCAAAATCATTGCAGGCCTATAAATGACACCTGCCCTCAAAAACCATTCGTGGGTCGTCCATCGAGGGAAAAAACTCAAAAGACGTGCACATTTCAAAACGACAATTTCAAGAGGCATATTTTGTGCACATTTTGTCTCCTCTTTCTTTCTTTCTCTTGTGATAAATAAAAGGGCATGGAAAAATGCTCAACATCAGGAATTAATAAAGCCATGCAAATACAGTCGACAGAAACGTTCACCCACCGCCGTCAGAATGATCATCAGCCACAGAGTCTACAAAGAATAAATGCTCAAGGTGTTTTAGAGAACTCTGTGCCCTCTAGCGGCCGCTGGGACGTTACCTGGGAACAGCTAGTAGTGAGAACAACGTGGAGGTGCGTTGAAAGGTAAAAATTGAGCTAACCTGTAATCGGGTAGGCCCACTGATGGGCCTATCTCCCGAGTAGACCAAAATCAAAAAGACACAGGCTGGCCATCCTGCGCTGCAGCAACATGTACCATCGCCAAGACTTGGAAGAAACCCAAATGTCCATCAACAGAACAATGCACCAAGAAGAAGGGGGCCCATGCGCACAATGGAACATGAGCCACGGAAGAGCATGCAACAGTGCCGCTGGCACCACCGTAGAAGGATCTAGAGATACCCACCCAAAAGGAAGTACGAAAGAAACCGAAATAGAAATATCCTATGACATCACTTATAGCTGTTACTTCAACATTGATACCCATGAAGTCATTTCCAAGAGAAGGCCGTGCATAGATGCAGAAAACCAACTATGCTTAGCCAAGTGGAAAGGTGTAAGGAATGTATGAATTTGGATATGGGGGTTTACAGACATGTACTGATACATATGAAATATATAATCACAAAATACCTAAGGAATACCAAGAGAGGTCGACTCAACACTCTGTAATAACCTACACGGGAAAGGATCCAAAGATGAATAGATTGATACATACATATGATGAACCAGATGCAGTACACCTAGAACACACACCACATTTTTATCCAATTGGCTGTGATACTGGATAACAATTAAATTTTAAAAAACACACAAGAAGTAAGGAGATATAAGCTCTTGGGGGTTTGCCCTGACACACTGCACTCTCATTTGCAGCCTACTAACACAATTTCCAGGAAGCCTCTGTTGCAGGAAAACCCAGAGTTGGAAATGGAGAAATGCTGCCGCCTTGTGGCCGTTTCCCGCAAGAGCGGCTTTAAACGCATAGCTATGGGTCACTTAACATTCACAAGGACTCAGGCCTCTAAAAGACACCTGCCCTCAAAAAAAAAATGTCCTGAGCTCGGCAGTGGTGAAAAAAATTCGAAGGAGGCAAATGTGTCAAAGAGATAGTATGAAGAGGTAAGTTTTACTCACTCTTTATCAAAAAAAGCAAAATGGAGAAAAGCTCAACCTCAGGAATGATCAGACTCCTCTAAGCTACAAAAAGCTTTCAGCTCACCCAAGTTAACTACCGTCAGCCAAAAGACTACAAACAATAAATGCTGAAGGGGTTTTAGAGAACTCTGTTCCCTCTGTCTGCGGAGGACATGTCTAGTTGTAACAGCCAATAATGAGAACAGAAAGGAGCTGCGTTTTCAATTAAAAATTGAGCCACCCTTCCATCCAGAACACCCACAGCCGAGCCTCTCACCTGAGAAGACAGGCTGCAAGAGCTGCACTCCACGAGTTTTCACAGTAGCCAAAGACACCGAAGCAACCCAAATGTCCATCAACAGATGAATGGATAAGAAGAGCTGGTCCGTGGACACAGTGGACTATTAGCCATGGAAAACAAGGAAACACTGCTCTTTGAGGCACCCGAGATGAGCCTAGAGATCATCACAGAACATGAGTTAAGTCGGAAAGCAAAAGGCATACCGTATGACATCACCTATAGGCGTTATCTAACAGCTGACACAAATGAACATATTTCCACAAAGAAAGACACTCACACACTTAGAAAACAAACTAAGCTTAAGTAAAATGAAAGGTGGGGGGAATGGATAAATTAAGATTAGTGTCACCATATGTGTACAAATACGTATTAAATATATATATCAAACAGACCGACCATATAGCAAGGGAGGTCACCAGAACACTCTGCAATAATTTACATGGGAAGAGGATCTGTACAAGAATCTATATCTATATCTATATCTATATCTATATCTATATATAGATATATATATATATATATAAAACGTACAAATGAACCAGATTCTGTACATATAGGACCAACAGTATTCTAATCATTACCCCGATTTAAACAAATTAAAAGAGCGAACAAGAAGTAATGTGACATACACTTCTGGGGTTTTTTCCTGGCACATTCCATTCTAATTGACAACCTGGGAACAGGACTTCCAGAAGGCTCTGCTGCCCTAGTAACCAGATGTGGGAATGTAGCAATGCTGACGCCTTGTGGCCGTTTCCCACAGCAGCAGCTTTAAAGTCAGTGCTAATGGTCACTCAATATTCACACCCATTGCAGGCTTGTAAATGACACCTGCCCTCCAAAACAAAATCCTGGGGTCGAAAATCGACCAAAAAAGTCGAAAGAGGGCAACCTTCCAAGAAGACAATTTCGAGAGGTTTATTGTACTCACGGTTTTTTGTTTTCTGTTTTTGTTTAACAGAATAAAAAAAGGCGTGGAAAAATGCTGAACCTTAGGAATTATTAGACACGAAAATACACGTTACAAAAACCTATCATGTCACACCACTCAGCATGGCCATCAGCGAAACTTCTGCAAACAAGAAATGCTGACGGGTTGGTGAAGAAATGCGTACCCTCGGTTCTAAGTGGGTCGTGGTAAGAGCCCCTAAGGAAAACACAGTGGAGTTGCCTGGAAAGGGTCAACATTGAGCGACCGTTCAATCAAGCATACCCACTGCTGGGTCTATCACCTGAGAGGATGAGAATCAAAAAAGACACGGGCTGGCAATCCTGCAATCCAGCAATGTTTACCGTAGCCAACACTTGGAAGCAATGAAAATGCCCAGCCACAGAGGAATGCAGAAAGGAGAAGTGGTCCATGGACACAATGGAAGAGTACTCCAGTGAAAAGTAGAAATTCCATTTTAAAAACAGATATAAGTAAGGAGACATCAGCTTTGGGGGGTTTCTCCAGACACATCCCACCGTCATTGATAACCGAGGAACAACACTGGCAGGAAGGTCTGTTTCACTAGTTACCAGAGTGGGAAACGCAGAAATGCTGCAGCCCTCTGGCCGTTACGTGCAACGGCAGCTTGAAAACCCGTGCTAATGGTCACTTCGTGTGCACAAGTCCTGGAGGGCTGTCAATGAAACCTGCCCTCAAAATGTCTTGAGGGAGGTAGTGGCCAAAATATTTCAAAAGGCGGCACATAGTTCAAGAAAAGAATGGGATGAGGTAAGCTACACACACAGTTTGAAGGAAAAAAGGACATCCCTGAAAGCTCAATTTCAAGGCTTTATGAGACGCATGCAAATCCAACCACACAGGTATCGGCTCACACCAGTCAGAAGAACCATCAGCAACAAAACTACCAACAATTCATGCTGAAGGGGTTGTGGAGAAGTGCATACCCTCTAGGTTAAGTGGGACTTTGCCGCCAGCCGCGGCGGGTCCTCAAAGTGTAGCAACAACCGACGAGAGGGGGTAGGGAACTGAACGCACTAAGGTATGGGATCAGAAGGGCACAAGCAACTGACGCTTGCAAGGCAAGTTTAATAACAAAGCCTAGCCGTATATATACCCCTAAAGCAGGGAATTTGCCTCGTCACGCCTTATCGGCATCAGCTGGTTGGTTGGCTTCTCGGCTTAGTGACACCTTATCAGCATCAGCTGTTTGGTTGGCTGCTCGGCTTCTCCCTCAAAGGCACCAATTTCCCCTCCAGGGTTGCTTTTCCTAGCTTTAGGGAACAACCAGGGACTCCCAGTAACTGAGCAGGTCCCTGGAGCGATTTGGCCAAAGGCCATCTCCTTTTGTATGTTCATACCATAAAGTCCAGGATGCATACCAAGGAGAGTACAGTCGGGCCCTGAGGCTTAGGAGGGTCTTAGTGGCGCCTTCCTCAGAGGGCAATGCTCGCCACAGGACTTCACCTGGTAAGAGGCACTAATGGGAACAGAATGGAGGTGCCTTTACAAGGTAAACACTGAGTTACGATATGATCCAGCAGGCCCACTCCTGGGCCTATAACCTAAGAAAGAAGACAGAAGTGGAAAGACACAGGCAGGCAAATCTGCATTGCAGGAGTATTACAATAGCCAGGACATGGAAGCAACCAGAAAGTCCATCAACAGATGAGTGGACAAAGAAGAACAGGGACCTGTACAGATGGAATATTAGCCAAGGAACCAAAGGAAACAATGCCATCAACAGCACCATCGGTGAGGCTAGAGTTCATCACGCACCTTGCAGTAAGTCACAGAGCGAAAGATACATAGCCTACGATATCAGTTATAGGTGTTCCCTGAAAATTGATATCACTGAAGATATTTCCACAGAGAAAGGCAATCACAGATGCAATAAAGAGATTTATGGTTCACCCATGGACAGGTGTGAGAATTGTGTACATTAGGAAATTGGGTTTAAGAGAGAGATACAAACACAGGTGAAATACAAAATCACCAAAGGCCTACGGAATACCAAGAGAAGAGTACTCAACATTGTGTCATAAGCTACATGGGAAAAGGATCCAAAGACGACTAGATACGTGTTTATGTATAAAAGAGCCACATCTTTCACACCTACAACAAGCAAAACATTGTAATCAAACTTGCTGTGAGAAACAATAAACATTGAATTAAAAAACGAACAAGTCAGTCGTGAGGCACAAACATAAGGGGCTTTTTCCTGGCACAGTCCATTCTAATTGACAACCGAGAATACGACTTCCACGGAGGCTCTGTTGCCCGAGTAACCAGGTTTGGTAAAGGAGACCTGCTGCCGCCTTGTGGCCGTTTCTCAAAACAGCAGCTTTAAACCCAGTGCTAATGGTCACTTGATATTCAAAATCATTGCAGGCCTATAAATGACACCTGCCCTCAAAAACGATTCTTGGGTCGTCCATCGAGGAAAAAAACTCAAAAGACGTGCACACTTCAAAACGACAATTTCAAGAGGCATATTTTGTGCACATTTTGTCTTCTCTTTCTTTCTCTTGTGATAAATAAAAGGGCATGGAAAAATGCTCAACATCAGGAATTAATAAAGCCATGCAAATCCAGTCGACAGAAACGTTCACCCACCGTCGTCAGAATGATCATCAGCCACAGAGTCTACAAAGAATAAATGCTCAAGGTGTTTTAGAGAACTCTGTGCCCTCTAGCGGCCGCTGGGACGTAACCTGGTAACAGCTAGTAGTGAGAACACCGTGGAGGTGCATTGAAAGGTAAAAATTGAGCTAACCTGTAATCGGGTAGGCCCACTGATGGGCCTATCTCCCGAGTAGACCAAAATCAAAAAGACACAGGCTGGCCATCCTGCGCTGCAGCAACATGTACCATAGCCAAGACTTGGAAGAAACCCAAATGTCCATCAACAGAACAATGCACCAAGAAGAAGGGGGCCCATGTGCACAATGGAACATGAGCCACGGAAGAGCATGCAACAGTGCCGCTGGCACCACCGTAGAAGGATCTAGAGATACCCACCCAAAAGGAAGTACGAAAGAAACCGAAATAGAAATATCCTATGACATCACTTATAGCTGTTACTTCAACATTGATACCCATGAAGTCATTTCCAAGAGAAGGCCGTGCATAGATGCAGAAAACCAACTATGCTTAACCAAGTGGAAAGGTGTAAGGAATGTATGAATTTGGATATGGGGGTTTACAGACATGTACTGATACATATGAAATATATAATCACAAAATACCTAAGGAATACCAAGAGAGGTCGACTCAACACTCTGTAATAACCTACACGGGAAAGGATCCAAAGATGAATAGATTGATACATACATATGATGAACCAGATGCAGTACACCTAGAACACACACCACATTTTTATCCAATTGGCTGTGATACTGGATAACAATTAAATTTTAAAAAACACACAAGAAGTAAGGAGATATAAGCTCTTGGGGGTTTGCCCTGACACACTGCACT
>NW_026711679.1:0-79497 GCF_026419965.1 Kogia breviceps | reverse complement strand
AAAGGGCGTATGCGTTTTTTCCTGAATATATTCAGGAAAAAACGCATACGCCCTTTTTGGCCAACCGCATCATTGTCCACGTTCTGGCGCTTTTCATGTGCTATCGGGGCCATTCCGATGTACCCGTTGACATCCGTTTCCTGCAGTTCTGCCTTGCGTTCAGCGCCTCTTCGTAGCCTGCCCTCAATATATTTTGGGGCGATAGTTATCGTTTAGAACTCTGCAGGTTTGGGAAGTGCAGGGCCCCTGAGCTCCATTTCCCAAGTCGCTTTTTTGTGAGTGGGACGCAACACGGCTGGATGGCTTCACGCCCTATTGTCGATCCGCGGTTGCAGGCTGAACCGCTGGTGAATTCTTCTTCGTGATGGGAAATGAGAGTGACATGTGCCCGACCAAACACCTCCAGCGAGTCTCTCATTGGTTCCCCCTCTTGCAGTTCATCCTGCGGACAAATTGCAGACGGTACGAAAGAGGCATGGAAAGGCGCCGAGTCTCCAAGTGGGGAGATTGTTAGTAAGGGGGCCTGAATGGAGAACACGAGCACCAGGAGAGGAAAACTGAGGTGAGTTTCAGAAAGCTTTCCCGATCCCACGGTGTAGCATCCGCTGGGTTTCCAATGAGTGCTTTCGCTGTCGGAAGATTGCGTTGAACCTGGAGAGTTGGGACCCATGGAATGGGGAGCACGCAGGATTCCTTTCAAGGGTCTGCATTTGCTTTCCCAACCTCACCAATCGTCTCAGCCCCAAGAGTGTCCAGCCTTATGTCTTCTGCCGCTGGGGCTGTAGATGTGGTCAATCCTGGTTGCATGCCAGTCCCTGAACGCATTTTGGAAGAATTTCTCTCTGTTTTGCCCTGCTTGTTTCTTCTTTGTGTTGGAAATGTATCCTCAGAATGGGTCTGAGCTGATTTTCCCTGCTGGTTTTAGGCCGCTTTACACACACTTGATGCACTTACACAGAGATATCAAGACTTAGCTTTTAAGATGCTTACTAGTCGGATAGATACTTGTGCGATGAACAGGGTCTGGTGAGTCCAGTTGATTGAGCAAGGAGTAGGTCGTGTCCATTCCATATTCGGTTTTCGGAAGGGTATCTGTGCTCATTTCAAACTCGAGTTTTATGCGTCACCGCACCTCACCTTTCCCCTGAAGCAGGCATAAGTGTGTTTTCTAAAAGCGTGACTCTGTTCTGTTTGGGGATTCCGTTCATGGGGAGCGATTTTTACATTCCCTCGATAAGTGATATCATAAGTTTCTATTTTTGTGGGACTTATTTCACTGAGGATGATCGTACCTAAATCCACTCAGGATGCTGCTACCAGCCTCATGACGTGGATTTCATGGCTGAGTGACACTCCATTGGACCTACGTAGCACCACTTGTCCACTTGTCCACTTGTCTTTGTCCACTTGTCCACTCGTCTTTGTCCACTTGGCTCTTTCCTGGGATATGAAACGTGTACCGGAGTGGAGGTTCTTGTCAAGACAGCAGCCCTCAACTTTGGGGTCCCTGTGTCTGGTTGATTTTTTCATTTTCCCAAGGTCAACGCCCATGTGTGGAAGTGCCCTATGCTCTGTGGTTCTGTGTTTTACATGGTTTGGGAAAGAGGATACACTTGTGAAGATTGGCTGTTGGCCATTGACATCCCGCCCATCAGCTTAACAAGGCTCCCTTGACTCCGTGGGCTGTCCTGCCTTTCTGGTTTTTAGACTTTTTTCGCCTGGCCCTTTTGCCCCGGGGGGGGGGGGGCGAGAGATTTCTTTGTAGTGCTGATTTGCTCTCCCAGGTTGCTTGGTTGGCCAAAAAGGGCGTATGCGTTTTTTCCTGAATATATTCAGGAAAAAACGCATACGCCCTTTTTGGCCAACCGCATCATTGTCCACGTTCTGGCGCTTTTCATGTGCTATCGGGGCCATTCCGATGTACCCGTTGACATCCGTTTCCTGCAGTTCTGCCTTGCGTTCAGCGCCTCTTCGTAGCCTGACCTCAATATATTTTGGGGCGATAGTTATCGTTTAGAACTCTGCAGGTTTGGGAAGTGCAGGGCCCCTGAGCTCCATTTCCCAAGTCGCTTTTTTGTGAGTGGGACGCAACACGGCTGGATGGCTTCACGCCCTATTGTCGATCCGCGGTGGCAGGCTGAACCGCTGGTGAATTCTTCTTCGTGATGGGAAATGAGAGTGACATGTGCCCGACCAAACACCTCCAGCGAGTCTCTCATTGGTTCCCCCTCTTGCAGTTCATCCTGCGGACAAATTGCAGACGGTACGAAAGAGGCATGGAAAGGCGCCGAGTCTCCAAGTGGGGAGATTGTTAGTAAGGGGGCCTGAATGGAGAACACGAGCACCAGGAGAGGAAAACTGAGGTGAGTTTCAGAAAGCTTTCCCGATCCCACGGTGTAGCATCCGCTGGGTTTCCAATGAGTGCTTTCGCTGTCGGAAGATTGCGTTGAACCTGGAGAGTTGGGAGCCATGGAATGGGGAGCACGCAGGATTCCTTTCAAGGGTCTGCATTTGCTTTCCCAACCTCACCAATCGTCTCAGCCCCAAGAGTGTCCAGCCTTATGTCTTCTGCCGCTGGGGCTGTAGATGTGGTCAATCCTGGTTGCATGCCAGTCCCTGAACGCATTTTGGAAGAATTTCTCTCTGTTTTGCCCTGCTTGTTTCTTCTTTGTGTTGGAAATGTATCCTCAGAATGGGTCTGAGCTGATTTTCCCTGCTGGTTTTAGGCCGCTTTACACACCCTTGATGCACTTACACAGAGATATCAAGACTTAGCTTTTAAGATGCTTACTAGTCGGATAGATACTTGTGCGATGAACAGGGTCTGGTGAGTCCAGTTGATTGAGCAAGGAGTAGGTCGTGTCCATTCCATATTCGGTTTTCGGAAGGGTATCTGTGCTCATTTCAAACTCGAGTTTTATGCGTCACCGCACCTCACCTTTCCCCTGAAGCAGGCATAAGTGTGTTTTCTAAAAGCGTGACTCTGTTCTGTTTGGGGATTCCGTTCATGGGGAGCGATTTTTACATTCCCTCGATAAGTGATATCATAAGTTTCTTTTTTTGTGGGACTTATTTCACTGAGGATGATCGTACCTAAATCCACTCAGGATGCTGCTACCAGCCTCATGACGTGGATTTCATGGCTGAGTGACACTCCATTGGACCTACGTAGCACCACTTGTCCACTTGTCCACTTGTCTTTGTCCACTTGTCCACTCGTCTTTGTCCACTTGGCTCTTTCCTGGGATATGAAACGTGTACCGGAGTGGAGGTTCTTGTCAAGACAGCAGCCCTCAACTTTGGGGTCCCTGTGTCTGGTTGATTTTTTCATTTTCCCAAGGTCAACGCCCATGTGTGGAAGTGCCCTATGCTCTGTGGTTCTGTGTTTTACATGGTTTGGGAAAGAGGATACACTTGTGAAGATTGGCTGTTGGCCATTGACATCCCGCCCATCAGCTTAACAAGGCTCCCTTGACTCCGTGGGCTGTCCTGCCTTTCTGGTTTTTAGACTTTTTTCGCCTGGCCCTTTTGCCCCGGGGGGGGGGCGAGAGATTTCTTTGTAGTGCTGATTTGCTCTCCCAGGTTGCTTGGTTGGCCAAAAAGGGCGTATGCGTTTTTTCCTGAATATATTCAGGAAAAAACGCATACGCCCTTTTTGGCCAACCGCATCATTGTCCACGTTCTGGCGCTTTTCATGTGCTATCGGGGCCATTCCGATGTACCCGTTGACATCCGTTTCCTGCAGTTCTGCCTTGCGTTCAGCGCCTCTTCGTAGCCTGCCCTCAATATATTTTGGGGCGATAGTTATCGTTTAGAACTCTGCAGGTTTGGGAAGTGCAGGGCCCCTGAGCTCCATTTCCCAAGTCGCTTTTTTGTGAGTGGGACGCAACACGGCTGGATGGCTTCACGCCCTATTGTCGATCCGCGGTGGCAGGCTGAACCGCTGGTGAATTCTTCTTCGTGATGGGAAATGAGAGTGACATGTGCCCGACCAAACACCTCCAGCGAGTCTCTCATTGGTTCCCCCTCTTGCAGTTCATCCTGCGGACAAATTGCAGACGGTACGAAAGAGGCATGGAAAGGCGCCGAGTCTCCAAGTGGGGAGATTGTTAGTAAGGGGGCCTGAATGGAGAACACGAGCACCAGGAGAGGAAAACTGAGGTGAGTTTCAGAAAGCTTTCCCGATCCCACGGTGTAGCATCCGCTGGGTTTCCAATGAGTGCTTTCGCTGTCGGAAGATTGCGTTGAACCTGGAGAGTTGGGAGCCATGGAATGGGGAGCACGCAGGATTCCTTTCAAGGGTCTGCATTTGCTTTCCCAACCTCACCAATCGTCTCAGCCCCAAGAGTGTCCAGCCTTATGTCTTCTGCCGCTGGGGCTGTAGATGTGGTCAATCCTGGTTGCATGCCAGTCCCTGAACGCATTTTGGAAGAATTTCTCTCTGTTTTGCCCTGCTTGTTTCTTCTTTGTGTTGGAAATGTATCCTCAGAATGGGTCTGAGCTGATTTTCCCTGCTGGTTTTAGGCCGCTTTACACACACTTGATGCACTTACACAGAGATATCAAGACTTAGCTTTTAAGATGCTTACTAGTCGGATAGATACTTGTGCGATGAACAGGGTCTGGTGAGTCCAGTTGATTGAGCAAGGAGTAGGTCGTGTCCATTCCATATTCGGTTTTCGGAAGGGTATCTGTGCTCATTTCAAACTCGAGTTTTATGCGTCACCGCACCTCACCTTTCCCCTGAAGCAGGCATAAGTGTGTTTTCTAAAAGCGTGACTCTGTTCTGTTTGGGGATTCCGTTCATGGGGAGCGATTTTTACATTCCCTCGATAAGTGATATCATAAGTTTCTTTTTTTGTGGGACTTATTTCACTGAGGATGATCGTACCTAAATCCACTCAGGATGCTGCTACCAGCCTCATGACGTGGATTTCATGGCTGAGTGACACTCCATTGGACCTACGTAGCACCACTTGTCCACTTGTCCACTTGTCTTTGTCCACTTGTCCACTCGTCTTTGTCCACTTGGCTCTTTCCTGGGATATGAAACGTGTACCGGAGTGGAGGTTCTTGTCAAGACAGCAGCCCTCAACTTTGGGGTCCCTGTGTCTGGTTGATTTTTTCATTTTCCCAAGGTCAACGCCCATGTGTGGAAGTGCCCTATGCTCTGTGGTTCTGTGTTTTACATGGTTTGGGAAAGAGGATACACTTGTGAAGATTGGCTGTTGGCCATTGACATCCCGCCCATCAGCTTAACAAGGCTCCCTTGACTCCGTGGGCTGTCCTGCCTTTCTGGTTTTTAGACTTTTTTCGCCTGGCCCTTTTGCCCCGGGGGGGGGGGGGGCGAGAGATTTCTTTGTAGTGCTGATTTGCTCTCCCAGGTTGCTTGGTTGGCCAAAAAGGGCGTATGCGTTTTTTCCTGAATATATTCAGGAAAAAACGCATACGCCCTTTTTGGCCAACCGCATCATTGTCCACGTTCTGGCGCTTTTCATGTGCTATCGGGGCCATTCCGATGTACCCGTTGACATCCGTTTCCTGCAGTTCTGCCTTGCGTTCAGCGCCTCTTCGTAGCCTGCGCTCAATATATTTTGGGGCGATAGTTATCGTTTAGAACTCTGCAGGTTTGGGAAGTGCAGGGCCCCTGAGCTCCATTTCCCAAGTCGCTTTTTTGTGAGTGGGACGCAACACGGCTGGATGGCTTCACGCCCTATTGTCGATCCGCGGTGGCAGGCTGAACCGCTGGTGAATTCTTCTTCGTGATGGGAAATGAGAGTGACATGTGCCCGACCAAACACCTCCAGCGAGTCTCTCATTGGTTCCCCCTCTTGCAGTTCATCCTGCGGACAAATTGCAGACGGTACGAAAGAGGCATGGAAAGGCGCCGAGTCTCCAAGTGGGGAGATTGTTAGTAAGGGGGCCTGAATGGAGAACACGAGCACCAGGAGAGGAAAACTGAGGTGAGTTTCAGAAAGCTTTCCCGATCCCACGGTGTAGCATCCGCTGGGTTTCCAATGAGTGCTTTCGCTGTCGGAAGATTGCGTTGAACCTGGAGAGTTGGGAGCCATGGAATGGGGAGCACGCAGGATTCCTTTCAAGGGTCTGCATTTGCTTTCCCAACCTCACCAATCGTCTCAGCCCCAAGAGTGTCCAGCCTTATGTCTTCTGCCGCTGGGGCTGTAGATGTGGTCAATCCTGGTTGCATGCCAGTCCCTGAACGCATTTTGGAAGAATTTCTCTCTGTTTTGCCCTGCTTGTTTCTTCTTTGTGTTGGAAATGTATCCTCAGAATGGGTCTGAGCTGATTTTCCCTGCTGGTTTTAGGCCGCTTTACACACCCTTGATGCACTTACACAGAGATATCAAGACTTAGCTTTTAAGATGCTTACTAGTCGGATAGATACTTGTGCGATGAACAGGGTCTGGTGAGTCCAGTTGATTGAGCAAGGAGTAGGTCGTGTCCATTCCATATTCGGTTTTCGGAAGGGTATCTGTGCTCATTTCAAACTCGAGTTTTATGCGTCACCGCACCTCACCTTTCCCCTGAAGCAGGCATAAGTGTGTTTTCTAAAAGCGTGACTCTGTTCTGTTTGGGGATTCCGTTCATGGGGAGCGATTTTTACATTCCCTCGATAAGTGATATCATAAGTTTCTTTTTTTGTGGGACTTATTTCACTGAGGATGATCGTACCTAAATCCACTCAGGATGCTGCTACCAGCCTCATGACGTGGATTTCATGGCTGAGTGACACTCCATTGGACCTACGTAGCACCACTTGTCCACTTGTCCACTTGTCTTTGTCCACTTGTCCACTCGTCTTTGTCCACTTGGCTCTTTCCTGGGATATGAAACGTGTACCGGAGTGGAGGTTCTTGTCAAGACAGCAGCCCTCAACTTTGGGGTCCCTGTGTCTGGTTGATTTTTTCATTTTCCCAAGGTCAACGCCCATGTGTGGAAGTGCCCTATGCTCTGTGGTTCTGTGTTTTACATGGTTTGGGAAAGAGGATACACTTGTGAAGATTGGCTGTTGGCCATTGACATCCCGCCCATCAGCTTAACAAGGCTCCCTTGACTCCGTGGGCTGTCCTGCCTTTCTGGTTTTTAGACTTTTTTCGCCTGGCCCTTTTGCCCCGGGGGGGGGGCGAGAGATTTCTTTGTAGTGCTGATTTGCTCTCCCAGGTTGCTTGGTTGGCCAAAAAGGGCGTATGCGTTTTTTCCTGAATATATTCAGGAAAAAACGCATACGCCCTTTTTGGCCAACCGCATCATTGTCCACGTTCTGGCGCTTTTCATGTGCTATCGGGGCCATTCCGATGTACCCGTTGACATCCGTTTCCTGCAGTTCTGCCTTGCGTTCAGCGCCTCTTCGTAGCCTGCCCTCAATATATTTTGGGGCGATAGTTATCGTTTAGAACTCTGCAGGTTTGGGAAGTGCAGGGCCCCTGAGCTCCATTTCCCAAGTCGCTTTTTTGTGAGTGGGACGCAACACGGCTGGATGGCTTCACGCCCTATTGTCGATCCGCGGTTGCAGGCTGAACCGCTGGTGAATTCTTCTTCGTGATGGGAAATGAGAGTGACATGTGCCCGACCAAACACCTCCAGCGAGTCTCTCATTGGTTCCCCCTCTTGCAGTTCATCCTGCGGACAAATTGCAGACGGTACGAAAGAGGCATGGAAAGGCGCCGAGTCTCCAAGTGGGGAGATTGTTAGTAAGGGGGCCTGAATGGAGAACACGAGCACCAGGAGAGGAAAACTGAGGTGAGTTTCAGAAAGCTTTCCCGATCCCACGGTGTAGCATCCGCTGGGTTTCCAATGAGTGCTTTCGCTGTCGGAAGATTGCGTTGAACCTGGAGAGTTGGGAGCCATGGAATGGGGAGCACGCAGGATTCCTTTCAAGGGTCTGCATTTGCTTTCCCAACCTCACCAATCGTCTCAGCCCCAAGAGTGTCCAGCCTTATGTCTTCTGCCGCTGGGGCTGTAGATGTGGTCAATCCTGGTTGCATGCCAGTCCCTGAACGCATTTTGGAAGAATTTCTCTCTGTTTTGCCCTGCTTGTTTCTTCTTTGTGTTGGAAATGTATCCTCAGAATGGGTCTGAGCTGATTTTCCCTGCTGGTTTTAGGCCGCTTTACACACCCTTGATGCACTTACACAGAGATATCAAGACTTAGCTTTTAAGATGCTTACTAGTCGGATAGATACTTGTGCGATGAACAGGGTCTGGTGAGTCCAGTTGATTGAGCAAGGAGTAGGTCGTGTCCATTCCATATTCGGTTTTCGGAAGGGTATCTGTGCTCATTTCAAACTCGAGTTTTATGCGTCACCGCACCTCACCTTTCCCCTGAAGCAGGCATAAGTGTGTTTTCTAAAAGCGTGACTCTGTTCTGTTTGGGGATTCCGTTCATGGGGAGCGATTTTTACATTCCCTCGATAAGTGATATCATAAGTTTCTTTTTTTGTGGGACTTATTTCACTGAGGATGATCGTACCTAAATCCACTCAGGATGCTGCTACCAGCCTCATGACGTGGATTTCATGGCTGAGTGACACTCCATTGGACCTACGTAGCACCACTTGTCCACTTGTCCACTTGTCTTTGTCCACTTGTCCACTCGTCTTTGTCCACTTGGCTCTTTCCTGGGATATGAAACGTGTACCGGAGTGGAGGTTCTTGTCAAGACAGCAGCCCTCAACTTTGGGGTCCCTGTGTCTGGTTGATTTTTTCATTTTCCCAAGGTCAACGCCCATGTGTGGAAGTGCCCTATGCTCTGTGGTTCTGTGTTTTACATGGTTTGGGAAAGAGGATACACTTGTGAAGATTGGCTGTTGGCCATTGACATCCCGCCCATCAGCTTAACAAGGCTCCCTTGACTCCGTGGGCTGTCCTGCCTTTCTGGTTTTTAGACTTTTTTCGCCTGGCCCTTTTGCCCCGGGGGGGGGGCGAGAGATTTCTTTGTAGTGCTGATTTGCTCTCCCAGGTTGCTTGGTTGGCCAAAAAGGGCGTATGCGTTTTTTCCTGAATATATTCAGGAAAAGACGCATACGCCCTTTTTGGCCAACCGCATCATTGTCCACGTTCTGGCGCTTTTCATGTGCTATCGGGGCCATTCCGATGTACCCGTTGACATCCGTTTCCTGCAGTTCTGCCTTGCGTTCAGCGCCTCTTCGTAGCCTGACCTCAATATATTTTGGGGCGATAGTTATCGTTTAGAACTCTGCAGGTTTGGGAAGTGCAGTGCCCCTGAGCTCCATTTCCCAAGTCGCTTTTTTGTGAGTGGGACGCAACACGGCTGGATGGCTTCACGCCCTATTGTCGATCCGCGGTGGCAGGCTGAACCGCTGGTGAATTCTTCTTCGTGATGGGAAATGAGAGTGACATGTGCCCGACCAAACACCTCCAGCGAGTCTCTCATTGGTTCCCCCTCTTGCAGTTCATCCTGCGGACAAATTGCAGACGGTACGAAAGAGGCATGGAAAGGCGCCGAGTCTCCAAGTGGGGAGATTGTTAGTAAGGGGGCCTGAATGGAGAACACGAGCACCAGGAGAGGAAAACTGAGGTGAGTTTCAGAAAGCTTTCCCGATCCCACGGTGTAGCATCCGCTGGGTTTCCAATGAGTGCTTTCGCTGTCGGAAGATTGCGTTGAACCTGGAGAGTTGGGAGCCATGGAATGGGGAGCACGCAGGATTCCTTTCAAGGGTCTGCATTTGCTTCCCCAACCTCACCAATCGTCTCAGCCCCAAGAGTGTCCAGCCTTATGTCTTCTGCCGCTGGGGCTGTAGATGTGGTCAATCCTGGTTGCATGCCAGTCCCTGAACGCATTTTGGAAGAATTTCTCTCTGTTTTGCCCTGCTTGTTTCTTCTTTGTGTTGGAAATGTATCCTCAGAATGGGTCTGAGCTGATTTTCCCTGCTGGTTTTAGGCCGCTTTACACACCCTTGATGCACTTACACAGAGATATCAAGACTTAGCTTTTAAGATGCTTACTAGTCGGATAGATACTTGTGCGATGAACAGGGTCTGGTGAGTCCAGTTGATTGAGCAAGGAGTAGGTCGTGTCCATTCCATATTCGGTTTTCGGAAGGGTATCTGTGCTCATTTCAAACTCGAGTTTTATGCGTCACCGCACCTCACCTTTCCCCTGAAGCAGGCATAAGTGTGTTTTCTAAAAGCGTGACTCTGTTCTGTTTGGGGATTCCGTTCATGGGGAGCGATTTTTACATTCCCTCGATAAGTGATATCATAAGTTTCTTTTTTTGTGGGACTTATTTCACTGAGGATGATCGTACCTAAATCCACTCAGGATGCTGCTACCAGCCTCATGACGTGGATTTCATGGCTGAGTGACACTCGATTGGACCTACGTAGCACCACTTGTCCACTTGTCCACTTGTCTTTGTCCACTTGTCCACTCGTCTTTGTCCACTTGGCTCTTTCCTGGGATATGAAACGTGTACCGGAGTGGAGGTTCTTGTCAAGACAGCAGCCCTCAACTTTGGGGTCCCTGTGTCTGGTTGATTTTTTCATTTTCCCAAGGTCAACGCCCATGTGTGGAAGTGCCCTATGCTCTGTGGTTCTGTGTTTTACATGGTTTGGGAAAGAGGATACACTTGTGAAGATTGGCTGTTGGCCATTGACATCCCGCCCATCAGCTTAACAAGGCTCCCTTGACTCCGTGGGCTGTCCTGCCTTTCTGGTTTTTAGACTTTTTTCGCCTGGCCCTTTTGCCCCGGGGGGGGGGGGCGAGAGATTTCTTTGTAGTGCTGATTTGCTCTCCCAGGTTGCTTGGTTGGCCAAAAAGGGCGTATGCGTTTTTTCCTGAATATATTCAGGAAAAAACGCATACGCCCTTTTTGGCCAACCGCATCATTGTCCACGTTCTGGCGCTTTTCATGTGCTATCGGGGCCATTCCGATGTACCCGTTGACATCCGTTTCCTGCAGTTCTGCCTTGCGTTCAGCGCCTCTTCGTAGCCTGACCTCAATATATTTTGGGGCGATAGTTATCGTTTAGAACTCTGCAGGTTTGGGAAGTGCAGGGCCCCTGAGCTCCATTTCCCAAGTCGCTTTTTTGTGAGTGGGACGCAACACGGCTGGATGGCTTCACGCCCTATTGTCGATCCGCGGTGGCAGGCTGAACCGCTGGTGAATTCTTCTTCGTGATGGGAAATGAGAGTGACATGTGCCCGACCAAACACCTCCAGCGAGTCTCTCATTGGTTCCCCCTCTTGCAGTTCATCCTGCGGACAAATTGCAGACGGTACGAAAGAGGCATGGAAAGGCGCCGAGTCTCCAAGTGGGGAGATTGTTAGTAAGGGGGCCTGAATGGAGAACACGAGCACCAGGAGAGGAAAACTGAGGTGAGTTTCAGAAAGCTTTCCCGATCCCACGGTGTAGCATCCGCTGGGTTTCCAATGAGTGCTTTCGCTGTCGGAAGATTGCGTTGAACCTGGAGAGTTGGGAGCCATGGAATGGGGAGCACGCAGGATTCCTTTCAAGGGTCTGCATTTGCTTTCCCAACCTCACCAATCGTCTCAGCCCCAAGAGTGTCCAGCCTTATGTCTTCTGCCGCTGGGGCTGTAGATGTGGTCAATCCTGGTTGCATGCCAGTCCCTGAACGCATTTTGGAAGAATTTCTCTCTGTTTTGCCCTGCTTGTTTCTTCTTTGTGTTGGAAATGTATCCTCAGAATGGGTCTGAGCTGATTTTCCCTGCTGGTTTTAGGCCGCTTTACACACACTTGATGCACTTACACAGAGATATCAAGACTTAGCTTTTAAGATGCTTACTAGTCGGATAGATACTTGTGCGATGAACAGGGTCTGGTGAGTCCAGTTGATTGAGCAAGGAGTAGGTCGTGTCCATTCCATATTCGGTTTTCAGAAGGGTATCTGTGCTCATTTCAAACTCGAGTTTTATGCGTCACCGCACCTCACCTTTCCCCTGAAGCAGGCATAAGTGTGTTTTCTAAAAGCGTGACTCTGTTCTGTTTGGGGATTCCGTTCATGGGGAGCGATTTTTACATTCCCTCGATAAGTGATATCATAAGTTTCTATTTTTGTGGGACTTATTTCACTGAGGATGATCGTACCTAAATCCACTCAGGATGCTGCTACCAGCCTCATGACGTGGATTTCATGGCTGAGTGACACTCCATTGGACCTACGTAGCACCACTTGTCCACTTGTCCACTTGTCTTTGTCCACTTGTCCACTCGTCTTTGTCCACTTGGCTCTTTCCTGGGATATGAAACGTGTACCGGAGTGGAGGTTCTTGTCAAGACAGCAGCCCTCAACTTTGGGGTCCCTGTGTCTGGTTGATTTTTTCATTTTCCCAAGGTCAACGCCCATGTGTGGAAGTGCCCTATGCTCTGTGGTTCTGTGTTTTACATGGTTTGGGAAAGAGGATACACTTGTGAAGATTGGCTGTTGGCCATTGACATCCCGCCCATCAGCTTAACAAGGCTCCCTTGACTCCGTGGGCTGTCCTGCCTTTCTGGTTTTTAGACTTTTTTCGCCTGGCCCTTTTGCCCCGGGGGGGGGGGCGAGAGATTTCTTTGTAGTGCTGATTTGCTCTCCCAGGTTGCTTGGTTGGCCAAAAAGGGCGTATGCGTTTTTTCCTGAATATATTCAGGAAAAAACGCATACGCCCTTTTTGGCCAACCGCATCATTGTCCACGTTCTGGCGCTTTTCATGTGCTATCGGGGCCATTCCGATGTACCCGTTGACATCCGTTTCCTGCAGTTCTGCCTTGCGTTCAGCGCCTCTTCGTAGCCTGACCTCAATATATTTTGGGGCGATAGTTATCGTTTAGAACTCTGCAGGTTTGGGAAGTGCAGGGCCCCTGAGCTCCATTTCCCAAGTCGCTTTTTTGTGAGTGGGACGCAACACGGCTGGATGGCTTCACGCCCTATTGTCGATCCGCGGTGGCAGGCTGAACCGCTGGTGAATTCTTCTTCGTGATGGGAAATGAGAGTGACATGTGCCCGACCAAACACCTCCAGCGAGTCTCTCATTGGTTCCCCCTCTTGCAGTTCATCCTGCGGACAAATTGCAGACGGTACGAAAGAGGCATGGAAAGGCGCCGAGTCTCCAAGTGGGGAGATTGTTAGTAAGGGGGCCTGAATGGAGAACACGAGCACCAGGAGAGGAAAACTGAGGTGAGTTTCAGAAAGCTTTCCCGATCCCACGGTGTAGCATCCGCTGGGTTTCCAATGAGTGCTTTCGCTGTCGGAAGATTGCGTTGAACCTGGAGAGTTGGGAGCCATGGAATGGGGAGCACGCAGGATTCCTTTCAAGGGTCTGCATTTGCTTTCCCAACCTCACCAATCGTCTCAGCCCCAAGAGTGTCCAGCCTTATGTCTTCTGCCGCTGGGGCTGTAGATGTGGTCAATCCTGGTTGCATGGCAGTCCCTGAACGCATTTTGGAAGAATTTCTCTCTGTTTTGCCCTGCTTGTTTCTTCTTTGTGTTGGAAATGTATCCTCAGAATGGGTCTGAGCTGATTTTCCCTGCTGGTTTTAGGCCGCTTTACACACCCTTGATGCACTTACACAGAGATATCAAGACTTAGCTTTTAAGATGCTTACTAGTCGGATAGATACTTGTGCGATGAACAGGGTCTGGTGAGTCCAGTTGATTGAGCAAGGAGTAGGTCGTGTCCATTCCATATTCGGTTTTCGGAAGGGTATCTGTGCTCATTTCAAACTCGAGTTTTATGCGTCACCGCACCTCACCTTTCCCCTGAAGCAGGCATAAGTGTGTTTTCTAAAAGCGTGACTCTGTTCTGTTTGGGGATTCCGTTCATGGGGAGCGATTTTTACATTCCCTCGATAAGTGATATCATAAGTTTCTTTTTTTGTGGGACTTATTTCACTGAGGATGATCGTACCTAAATCCACTCAGGATGCTGCTACCAGCCTCATGACGTGGATTTCATGGCTGAGTGACACTCCATTGGACCTACGTAGCACCACTTGTCCACTTGTCCACTTGTCTTTGTCCACTTGTCCACTCGTCTTTGTCCACTTGGCTCTTTCCTGGGATATGAAACGTGTACCGGAGTGGAGGTTCTTGTCAAGACAGCAGCCCTCAACTTTGGGGTCCCTGTGTCTGGTTGATTTTTTCATTTTCCCAAGGTCAACGCCCATGTGTGGAAGTGCCCTATGCTCTGTGGTTCTGTGTTTTACATGGTTTGGGAAAGAGGATACACTTGTGAAGATTGGCTGTTGGCCATTGACATCCCGCCCATCAGCTTAACAAGGCTCCCTTGACTCCGTGGGCTGTCCTGCCTTTCTGGTTTTTAGACTTTTTTCGCCTGGCCCTTTTGCCCCGGGGGGGGGGCGAGAGATTTCTTTGTAGTGCTGATTTGCTCTCCCAGGTTGCTTGGTTGGCCAAAAAGGGCGTATGCGTTTTTTCCTGAATATATTCAGGAAAAAACGCATACGCCCTTTTTGGCCAACCGCATCATTGTCCACGTTCTGGCGCTTTTCATGTGCTATCGGGGCCATTCCGATGTACCCGTTGACATCCGTTTCCTGCAGTTCTGCCTTGCGTTCAGCGCCTCTTCGTAGCCTGCCCTCAATATATTTTGGGGCGATAGTTATCGTTTAGAACTCTGCAGGTTTGGGAAGTGCAGGGCCCCTGAGCTCCATTTCCCAAGTCGCTTTTTTGTGAGTGGGACGCAACACGGCTGGATGGCTTCACGCCCTATTGTCGATCCGCGGTGGCAGGCTGAACCGCTGGTGAATTCTTCTTCGTGATGGGAAATGAGAGTGACATGTGCCCGACCAAACACCTCCAGCGAGTCTCTCATTGGTTCCCCCTCTTGCAGTTCATCCTGCGGACAAATTGCAGACGGTACGAAAGAGGCATGGAAAGGCGCCGAGTCTCCAAGTGGGGAGATTGTTAGTAAGGGGGCCTGAATGGAGAACACGAGCACCAGGAGAGGAAAACTGAGGTGAGTTTCAGAAAGCTTTCCCGATCCCACGGTGTAGCATCCGCTGGGTTTCCAATGAGTGCTTTCGCTGTCGGAAGATTGCGTTGAACCTGGAGAGTTGGGAGCCATGGAATGGGGAGCACGCAGGATTCCTTTCAAGGGTCTGCATTTGCTTTCCCAACCTCACCAATCGTCTCAGCCCCAAGAGTGTCCAGCCTTATGTCTTCTGCCGCTGGGGCTGTAGATGTGGTCAATCCTGGTTGCATGCCAGTCCCTGAACGCATTTTGGAAGAATTTCTCTCTGTTTTGCCCTGCTTGTTTCTTCTTTGTGTTGGAAATGTATCCTCAGAATGGGTCTGAGCTGATTTTCCCTGCTGGTTTTAGGCCGCTTTACACACCCTTGATGCACTTACACAGAGATATCAAGACTTAGCTTTTAAGATGCTTACTAGTCGGATAGATACTTGTGCGATGAACAGGGTCTGGTGAGTCCAGTTGATTGAGCAAGGAGTAGGTCGTGTCCATTCCATATTCGGTTTTCGGAAGGGTATCTGTGCTCATTTCAAACTCGAGTTTTATGCGTCACCGCACCTCACCTTTCCCCTGAAGCAGGCATAAGTGTGTTTTCTAAAAGCGTGACTCTGTTCTGTTTGGGGATTCCGTTCATGGGGAGCGATTTTTACATTCCCTCGATAAGTGATATCATAAGTTTCTTTTTTTGTGGGACTTATTTCACTGAGGATGATCGTACCTAAATCCACTCAGGATGCTGCTACCAGCCTCATGACGTGGATTTCATGGCTGAGTGACACTCCATTGGACCTACGTAGCACCACTTGTCCACTTGTCCACTTGTCTTTGTCCACTTGTCCACTCGTCTTTGTCCACTTGGCTCTTTCCTGGGATATGAAACGTGTACCGGAGTGGAGGTTCTTGTCAAGACAGCAGCCCTCAACTTTGGGGTCCCTGTGTCTGGTTGATTTTTTCATTTTCCCAAGGTCAACGCCCATGTGTGGAAGTGCCCTATGCTCTGTGGTTCTGTGTTTTACATGGTTTGGGAAAGAGGATACACTTGTGAAGATTGGCTGTTGGCCATTGACATCCCGCCCATCAGCTTAACAAGGCTCCCTTGACTCCGTGGGCTGTCCTGCCTTTCTGGTTTTTAGACTTTTTTCGCCTGGCCCTTTTGCCCCGGGGGGGGGGCGAGAGATTTCTTTGTAGTGCTGATTTGCTCTCCCAGGTTGCTTGGTTGGCCAAAAAGGGCGTATGCGTTTTTTCCTGAATATATTCAGGAAAAAACGCATACGCCCTTTTTGGCCAACCGCATCATTGTCCACGTTCTGGCGCTTTTCATGTGCTATCGGGGCCATTCCGATGTACCCGTTGACATCCGTTTCCTGCAGTTCTGCCTTGCGTTCAGCGCCTCTTCGTAGCCTGCCCTCAATATATTTTGGGGCGATAGTTATCGTTTAGAACTCTGCAGGTTTGGGAAGTGCAGGGCCCCTGAGCTCCATTTCCCAAGTCGCTTTTTTGTGAGTGGGACGCAACACGGCTGGATGGCTTCACGCCCTATTGTCGATCCGCGGTTGCAGGCTGAACCGCTGGTGAATTCTTCTTCGTGATGGGAAATGAGAGTGACATGTGCCCGACCAAACACCTCCAGCGAGTCTCTCATTGGTTCCCCCTCTTGCAGTTCATCCTGCGGACAAATTGCAGACGGTACGAAAGAGGCATGGAAAGGCGCCGAGTCTCCAAGTGGGGAGATTGTTAGTAAGGGGGCCTGAATGGAGAACACGAGCACCAGGAGAGGAAAACTGAGGTGAGTTTCAGAAAGCTTTCCCGATCCCACGGTGTAGCATCCGCTGGGTTTCCAATGAGTGCTTTCGCTGTCGGAAGATTGCGTTGAACCTGGAGAGTTGGGAGCCATGGAATGGGGAGCACGCAGGATTCCTTTCAAGGGTCTGCATTTGCTTTCCCAACCTCACCAATCGTCTCAGCCCCAAGAGTGTCCAGCCTTATGTCTTCTGCCGCTGGGGCTGTAGATGTGGTCAATCCTGGTTGCATGCCAGTCCCTGAACGCATTTTGGAAGAATTTCTCTCTGTTTTGCCCTGCTTGTTTCTTCTTTGTGTTGGAAATGTATCCTCAGAATGGGTCTGAGCTGATTTTCCCTGCTGGTTTTAGGCCGCTTTACACACACTTGATGCACTTACACAGAGATATCAAGACTTAGCTTTTAAGATGCTTACTAGTCGGATAGATACTTGTGCGATGAACAGGGTCTGGTGAGTCCAGTTGATTGAGCAAGGAGTAGGTCGTGTCCATTCCATATTCGGTTTTCGGAAGGGTATCTGTGCTCATTTCAAACTCGAGTTTTATGCGTCACCGCACCTCACCTTTCCCCTGAAGCAGGCATAAGTGTGTTTTCTAAAAGCGTGACTCTGTTCTGTTTGGGGATTCCGTTCATGGGGAGCGATTTTTACATTCCCTCGATAAGTGATATCATAAGTTTCTTTTTTTGTGGGACTTATTTCACTGAGGATGATCGTACCTAAATCCACTCAGGATGCTGCTACCAGCCTCATGACGTGGATTTCATGGCTGAGTGACACTCCATTGGACCTACGTAGCACCACTTGTCCACTTGTCCACTTGTCTTTGTCCACTTGTCCACTCGTCTTTGTCCACTTGGCTCTTTCCTGGGATATGAAACGTGTACCGGAGTGGAGGTTCTTGTCAAGACAGCAGCCCTCAACTTTGGGGTCCCTGTGTCTGGTTGATTTTTTCATTTTCCCAAGGTCAACGCCCATGTGTGGAAGTGCCCTATGCTCTGTGGTTCTGTGTTTTACATGGTTTGGGAAAGAGGATACACTTGTGAAGATTGGCTGTTGGCCATTGACATCCCGCCCATCAGCTTAACAAGGCTCCCTTGACTCCGTGGGCTGTCCTGCCTTTCTGGTTTTTAGACTTTTTTCGCCTGGCCCTTTTGCCCCGGGGCGGGGGGGGCGAGAGATTTCTTTGTAGTGCTGATTTGCTCTCCCAGGTTGCTTGGTTGGCCAAAAAGGGCGTATGCGTTTTTTCCTGAATATATTCAGGAAAAAACGCATACGCCCTTTTTGGCCAACCGCATCATTGTCCACGTTCTGGCGCTTTTCATGTGCTATCGGGGCCATTCCGATGTACCCGTTGACATCCGTTTCCTGCAGTTCTGCCTTGCGTTCAGCGCCTCTTCGTAGCCTGACCTCAATATATTTTGGGGCGATAGTTATCGTTTAGAACTCTGCAGGTTTGGGAAGTGCAGGGCCCCTGAGCTCCATTTCCCAAGTCGCTTTTTTGTGAGTGGGACGCAACACGGTTGGATGGCTTCACGCCCTATTGTCGATCCGCGGTGGCAGGCTGAACCGCTGGTGAATTCTTCTTCGTGATGGGAAATGAGAGTGACATGTGCCCGACCAAACACCTCCAGCGAGTCTCTCATTGGTTCCCCCTCTTGCAGTTCATCCTGCGGACAAATTGCAGACGGTACGAAAGAGGCATGGAAAGGCGCCGAGGCTCCAAGTGGGGAGATTGTTAGTAAGGGGGCCTGAATGGAGAACACGAGCACCAGGAGAGGAAAACTGAGGTGAGTTTCAGAAAGCTTTCCCGATCCCACGGTGTAGCATCCGCTGGGTTTCCAATGAGTGCTTTCGCTGTCGGAAGATTGCGTTGAACCTGGAGAGTTGGGAGCCATGGAATGGGGAGCACGCAGGATTCCTTTCAAGGGTCTGCATTTGCTTTCCCAACCTCACCAATCGTCTCAGCCCCAAGAGTGTCCAGCCTTATGTCTTCTGCCGCTGGGGCTGTAGATGTGGTCAATCCTGGTTGCATGCCAGTCCCTGAACGCATTTTGGAAGAATTTCTCTCTGTTTTGCCCTGCTTGTTTCTTCTTTGTGTTGGAAATGTATCCTCAGAATGGGTCTGAGCTGATTTTCCCTGCTGGTTTTAGGCCGCTTTACACACCCTTGATGCACTTACACAGAGATATCAAGACTTAGCTTTTAAGATGCTTACTAGTCGGATAGATACTTGTGCGATGAACAGGGTCTGGTGAGTCCAGTTGATTGAGCAAGGAGTAGGTCGTGTCCATTCCATATTCGGTTTTCGGAAGGGTATCTGTGCTCATTTCAAACTCGAGTTTTATGCGTCACCGCACCTCACCTTTCCCCTGAAGCAGGCATAAGTGTGTTTTCTAAAAGCGTGACTCTGTTCTGTTTGGGGATTCCGTTCATGGGGAGCGATTTTTACATTCCCTCGATAAGTGATATCATAAGTTTCTTTTTTTGTGGGACTTATTTCACTGAGGATGATCGTACCTAAATCCACTCAGGATGCTGCTACCAGCCTCATGACGTGGATTTCATGGCTGAGTGACACTCCATTGGACCTACGTAGCACCACTTGTCCACTTGTCCACTTGTCTTTGTCCACTTGTCCACTCGTCTTTGTCCACTTGGCTCTTTCCTGGGATATGAAACGTGTACCGGAGTGGAGGTTCTTGTCAAGACAGCAGCCCTCAACTTTGGGGTCCCTGTGTCTGGTTGATTTTTTCATTTTCCCAAGGTCAACGCCCATGTGTGGAAGTGCCCTATGCTCTGTGGTTCTGTGTTTTACATGGTTTGGGAAAGAGGATACACTTGTGAAGATTGGCTGTTGGCCATTGACATCCCGCCCATCAGCTTAACAAGGCTCCCTTGACTCCGTGGGCTGTCCTGCCTTTCTGGTTTTTAGACTTTTTTCGCCTGGCCCTTTTGCCCCGGGGGGGGGCGAGAGATTTCTTTGTAGTGCTGATTTGCTCTCCCAGGTTGCTTGGTTGGCCAAAAAGGGCGTATGCGTTTTTTCCTGAATATATTCAGGAAAAAACGCATACGCCCTTTTTGGCCAACCGCATCATTGTCCACGTTCTGGCGCTTTTCATGTGCTATCGGGGCCATTCCGATGTACCCGTTGACATCCGTTTCCTGCAGTTCTGCCTTGCGTTCAGCGCCTCTTCGTAGCCTGACCTCAATATATTTTGGGGCGATAGTTATCGTTTAGAACTCTGCAGGTTTGGGAAGTGCAGGGCCCCTGAGCTCCATTTCCCAAGTCGCTTTTTTGTGAGTGGGACGCAACACGGCTGGATGGCTTCACGCCCTATTGTCGATCCGCGGTGGCAGGCTGAACCGCTGGTGAATTCTTCTTCGTGATGGGAAATGAGAGTGACATGTGCCCGACCAAACACCTCCAGCGAGTCTCTCATTGGTTCCCCCTCTTGCAGTTCATCCTGCGGACAAATTGCAGACGGTACGAAAGAGGCATGGAAAGGCGCCGAGTCTCCAAGTGGGGAGATTGTTAGTAAGGGGGCCTGAATGGAGAACACGAGCACCAGGAGAGGAAAACTGAGGTGAGTTTCAGAAAGCTTTCCCGATCCCACGGTGTAGCATCCGCTGGGTTTCCAATGAGTGCTTTCGCTGTCGGAAGATTGCGTTGAACCTGGAGAGTTGGGAGCCATGGAATGGGGAGCACGCAGGATTCCTTTCAAGGGTCTGCATTTGCTTCCCCAACCTCACCAATCGTCTCAGCCCCAAGAGTGTCCAGCCTTATGTCTTCTGCCGCTGGGGCTGTAGATGTGGTCAATCCTGGTTGCATGCCAGTCCCTGAACGCATTTTGGAAGAATTTCTCTCTGTTTTGCCCTGCTTGTTTCTTCTTTGTGTTGGAAATGTATCCTCAGAATGGGTCTGAGCTGATTTTCCCTGCTGGTTTTAGGCCGCTTTACACACCCTTGATGCACTTACACAGAGATATCAAGACTTAGCTTTTAAGATGCTTACTAGTCGGATAGATACTTGTGCGATGAACAGGGTCTGGTGAGTCCAGTTGATTGAGCAAGGAGTAGGTCGTGTCCATTCCATATTCGGTTTTCGGAAGGGTATCTGTGCTCATTTCAAACTCGAGTTTTATGCGTCACCGCACCTCACCTTTCCCCTGAAGCAGGCATAAGTGTGTTTTCTAAAAGCGTGACTCTGTTCTGTTTGGGGATTCCGTTCATGGGGAGCGATTTTTACATTCCCTCGATAAGTGATATCATAAGTTTCTTTTTTTGTGGGACTTATTTCACTGAGGATGATCGTACCTAAATCCACTCAGGATGCTGCTACCAGCCTCATGACGTGGATTTCATGGCTGAGTGACACTCGATTGGACCTACGTAGCACCACTTGTCCACTTGTCCACTTGTCTTTGTCCACTTGTCCACTCGTCTTTGTCCACTTGGCTCTTTCCTGGGATATGAAACGTGTACCGGAGTGGAGGTTCTTGTCAAGACAGCAGCCCTCAACTTTGGGGTCCCTGTGTCTGGTTGATTTTTTCATTTTCCCAAGGTCAACGCCCATGTGTGGAAGTGCCCTATGCTCTGTGGTTCTGTGTTTTACATGGTTTGGGAAAGAGGATACACTTGTGAAGATTGGCTGTTGGCCATTGACATCCCGCCCATCAGCTTAACAAGGCTCCCTTGACTCCGTGGGCTGTCCTGCCTTTCTGGTTTTTAGACTTTTTTCGCCTGGCCCTTTTGCCCCGGGGGGGGGGGGCGAGAGATTTCTTTGTAGTGCTGATTTGCTCTCCCAGGTTGCTTGGTTGGCCAAAAAGGGCGTATGCGTTTTTTCCTGAATATATTCAGGAAAAAACGCATACGCCCTTTTTGGCCAACCGCATCATTGTCCACGTTCTGGCGCTTTTCATGTGCTATCGGGGCCATTCCGATGTACCCGTTGACATCCGTTTCCTGCAGTTCTGCCTTGCGTTCAGCGCCTCTTCGTAGCCTGACCTCAATATATTTTGGGGCGATAGTTATCGTTTAGAACTCTGCAGGTTTGGGAAGTGCAGGGCCCCTGAGCTCCATTTCCCAAGTCGCTTTTTTGTGAGTGGGACGCAACACGGCTGGTTGGCTTCACGCCCTATTGTCGATCCGCGGTGGCAGGCTGAACCGCTGGTGAATTCTTCTTCGTGATGGGAAATGAGAGTGACATGTGCCCGACCAAACACCTCCAGCGAGTCTCTCATTGGTTCCCCCTCTTGCAGTTCATCCTGCGGACAAATTGCAGACGGTACGAAAGAGGCATGGAAAGGCGCCGAGTCTCCAAGTGGGGAGATTGTTAGTAAGGGGGCCTGAATGGAGAACACGAGCACCAGGAGAGGAAAACTGAGGTGAGTTTCAGAAAGCTTTCCCGATCCCACGGTGTAGCATCCGCTGGGTTTCCAATGAGTGCTTTCGCTGTCGGAAGATTGCGTTGAACCTGGAGAGTTGGGACCCATGGAATGGGGAGCACGCAGGATTCCTTTCAAGGGTCTGCATTTGCTTTCCGAACCTCACCAATCGTCTCAGCCCCAAGAGTGTCCAGCCTTATGTCTTCTGCCGCTGGGGCTGTAGATGTGGTCAATCCTGGTTGCATGCCAGTCCCTGAACGCATTTTGGAAGAATTTCTCTCTGTTTTGCCCTGCTTGTTTCTTCTTTGTGTTGGAAACGTATCCTCAGAATGGGTCTGAGCTGATTTTCCCTGTTGGTTTTAGGCCGCTTTACACACACTTGATGCACTTACACAGAGATATCAAGACTTAGCTTTTAAGATGCTTACTAGTCGGATAGATACTTGTGCGATGAACAGGGTCTGGTGAGTCCAGTTGATTGAGCAAGGAGTAGGTCGTGTCCATTCCATATTCGGTTTTCGGAAGGGTATCTGTGCTCATTTCAAACTCGAGTTTTATGCGTCACCGCACCTCACCTTTCCCCTGAAGCAGGCATAAGTGTGTTTTCTAAAAGCGTGACTCTGTTCTGTTTGGGGATTCCGTTCATGGGGAGCGATTTTTACATTCCCTCGATAAGTGATATCATAAGTTTCTTTTTTTGTGGGACTTATTTCACTGAGGATGATCGTACCTAAATCCACTCAGGATGCTGCTACCAGCCTCATGACGTGGATTTCATGGCTGAGTGACACTCCATTGGACCTACGTAGCACCACTTGTCCACTTGTCCACTTGTCTTTGTCCACTTGTCCACTCGTCTTTGTCCACTTGGCTCTTTCCTGGGATATGAAACGTGTACCGGAGTGGAGGTTCTTGTCAAGACAGCAGCCCTCAACTTTGGGGTCCCTGTGTCTGGTTGATTTTTTCATTTTCCCAAGGTCAACGCCCATGTGTGGAAGTGCCCTATGCTCTGTGGTTCTGTGTTTTACATGGTTTGGGAAAGAGGATACACTTGTGAAGATTGGCTGTTGGCCATTGACATCCCGCCCATCAGCTTAACAAGGCTCCCTTGACTCCGTGGGCTGTCCTGCCTTTCTGGTTTTTAGACTTTTTTCGCCTGGCCCTTTTGCCCCGGGGGGGGGGCGAGAGATTTCTTTGTAGTGCTGATTTGCTCTCCCAGGTTGCTTGGTTGGCCAAAAAGGGCGTATGCGTTTTTTCCTGAATATATTCAGGAAAAAACGCATACGCCCTTTTTGGCCAACCGCATCATTGTCCACGTTCTGGCGCTTTTCATGTGCTATCGGGGCCATTCCGATGTACCGGTTGACATCCGTTTCCTGCAGTTCTGCCTTGCGTTCAGCGCCTCTTCGTAGCCTGACCTCAATATATTTTGGGGCGATAGTTATCGTTTAGAACTCTGCAGGTTTGGGAAGTGCAGGGCCCCTGAGCTCCATTTCCCAAGTCGCTTTTTTGTGAGTGGGACGCAACACGGCTGGATGGCTTCACGCCCTATTGTCGATCCGCGGTGGCAGGCTGAACCGCTGGTGAATTCTTCTTCGTGATGGGAAATGAGAGTGACATGTGCCCGACCAAACACCTCCAGCGAGTCTCTCATTGGTTCCCCCTCTTGCAGTTCATCCTGCGGACAAATTGCAGACGGTACGAAAGAGGCATGGAAAGGCGCCGAGTCTCCAAGTGGGGAGATTGTTAGTAAGGGGGCCTGAATGGAGAACACGAGCACCAGGAGAGGAAAACTGAGGTGAGTTTCAGAAAGCTTTCCCGATCCCACGGTGTAGCATCCGCTGGGTTTCCAATGAGTGCTTTCGCTGTCGGAAGATTGCGTTGAACCTGGAGAGTTGGGAGCCATGGAATGGGGAGCACGCAGGATTCCTTTCAAGGGTCTGCATTTGCTTCCCCAACCTCACCAATCGTCTCAGCCCCAAGAGTGTCCAGCCTTATGTCTTCTGCCGCTGGGGCTGTAGATGTGGTCAATCCTGGTTGCATGCCAGTCCCTGAACGCATTTTGGAAGAATTTCTCTCTGTTTTGCCCTGCTTGTTTCTTCTTTGTGTTGGAAATGTATCCTCAGAATGGGTCTGAGCTGATTTTCCCTGCTGGTTTTAGGCCGCTTTACACACCCTTGATGCACTTACACAGAGATATCAAGACTTAGCTTTTAAGATGCTTACTAGTCGGATAGATACTTGTGCGATGAACAGGGTCTGGTGAGTCCAGTTGATTGAGCAAGGAGTAGGTCGTGTCCATTCCATATTCGGTTTTCGGAAGGGTATCTGTGCTCATTTCAAACTCGAGTTTTATGCGTCACCGCACCTCACCTTTCCCCTGAAGCAGGCATAAGTGTGTTTTCTAAAAGCGTGACTCTGTTCTGTTTGGGGATTCCGTTCATGGGGAGCGATTTTTACATTCCCTCGATAAGTGATATCATAAGTTTCTTTTTTTGTGGGACTTATTTCACTGAGGATGATCGTACCTAAATCCACTCAGGATGCTGCTACCAGCCTCATGACGTGGATTTCATGGCTGAGTGACACTCCATTGGACCTACGTAGCACCACTTGTCCACTTGTCCACTTGTCTTTGTCCACTTGTCCACTCGTCTTTGTCCACTTGGCTCTTTCCTGGGATATGAAACGTGTACCGGAGTGGAGGTTCTTGTCAAGACAGCAGCCCTCAACTTTGGGGTCCCTGTGTCTGGTTGATTTTTTCATTTTCCCAAGGTCAACGCCCATGTGTGGAAGTGCCCTATGCTCTGTGGTTCTGTGTTTTACATGGTTTGGGAAAGAGGATACACTTGTGAAGATTGGCTGTTGGCCATTGACATCCCGCCCATCAGCTTAACAAGGCTCCCTTGACTCCGTGGGCTGTCCTGCCTTTCTGGTTTTTAGACTTTTTTCGCCTGGCCCTTTTGCCCCGGGGGGGGGGGGCGAGAGATTTCTTTGTAGTGCTGATTTGCTCTCCCAGGTTGCTTGGTTGGCCAAAAAGGGCGTATGCGTTTTTTCCTGAATATATTCAGGAAAAAACGCATACGCCCTTTTTGGCCAACCGCATCATTGTCCACGTTCTGGCGCTTTTCATGTGCTATCGGGGCCATTCCGATGTACCCGTTGACATCCGTTTCCTGCAGTTCTGCCTTGCGTTCAGCGCCTCTTCGTAGCCTGACCTCAATATATTTTGGGGCGATAGTTATCGTTTAGAACTCTGCAGGTTTGGGAAGTGCAGGGCCCCTGAGCTCCATTTCCCAAGTCGCTTTTTTGTGAGTGGGACGCAACACGGCTGGTTGGCTTCACGCCCTATTGTCGATCCGCGGTGGCAGGCTGAACCGCTGGTGAATTCTTCTTCGTGATGGGAAATGAGAGTGACATGTGCCCGACCAAACACCTCCAGCGAGTCTCTCATTGGTTCCCCCTCTTGCAGTTCATCCTGCGGACAAATTGCAGACGGTACGAAAGAGGCATGGAAAGGCGCCGAGTCTCCAAGTGGGGAGATTGTTAGTAAGGGGGCCTGAATGGAGAACACGAGCACCAGGAGAGGAAAACTGAGGTGAGTTTCAGAAAGCTTTCCCGATCCCACGGTGTAGCATCCGCTGGGTTTCCAATGAGTGCTTTCGCTGTCGGAAGATTGCGTTGAACCTGGAGAGTTGGGACCCATGGAATGGGGAGCACGCAGGATTCCTTTCAAGGGTCTGCATTTGCTTTCCCAACCTCACCAATCGTCTCAGCCCCAAGAGTGTCCAGCCTTATGTCTTCTGCCGCTGGGGCTGTAGATGTGGTCAATCCTGGTTGCATGCCAGTCCCTGAACGCATTTTGGAAGAATTTCTCTCTGTTTTGCCCTGCTTGTTTCTTCTTTGTGTTGGAAACGTATCCTCAGAATGGGTCTGAGCTGATTTGCCCTGTTGGTTTTAGGCCGCTTTACACACACTTGATGCACTTACACAGAGATATCAAGACTTAGCTTTTAAGATGCTTACTAGTCGGATAGATACTTGTGCGATGAACAGGGTCTGGTGAGTCCAGTTGATTGAGCAAGGAGTAGGTCGTGTCCATTCCATATTCGGTTTTCGGAAGGGTATCTGTGCTCATTTCAAACTCGAGTTTTATGCGTCACCGCACCTCACCTTTCCCCTGAAGCAGGCATAAGTGTGTTTTCTAAAAGCGTGACTCTGTTCTGTTTGGGGATTCCGTTCATGGGGAGCGATTTTTACATTCCCTCGATAAGTGATATCATAAGTTTCTTTTTTTGTGGGACTTATTTCACTGAGGATGATCGTACCTAAATCCACTCAGGATGCTGCTACCAGCCTCATGACGTGGATTTCATGGCTGAGTGACACTCCATTGGACCTACGTAGCACCACTTGTCCACTTGTCCACTTGTCTTTGTCCACTTGTCCACTCGTCTTTGTCCACTTGGCTCTTTCCTGGGATATGAAACGTGTACCGGAGTGGAGGTTCTTGTCAAGACAGCAGCCCTCAACTTTGGGGTCCCTGTGTCTGGTTGATTTTTTCATTTTCCCAAGGTCAACGCCCATGTGTGGAAGTGCCCTATGCTCTGTGGTTCTGTGTTTTACATGGTTTGGGAAAGAGGATACACTTGTGAAGATTGGCTGTTGGCCATTGACATCCCGCCCATCAGCTTAACAAGGCTCCCTTGACTCCGTGGGCTGTCCTGCCTTTCTGGTTTTTAGACTTTTTTCGCCTGGCCCTTTTGCCCCGGGGGGGGGGCGAGAGATTTCTTTGTAGTGCTGATTTGCTCTCCCAGGTTGCTTGGTTGGCCAAAAAGGGCGTATGCGTTTTTTCCTGAATATATTCAGGAAAAAACGCATACGCCCTTTTTGGCCAACCGCATCATTGTCCACGTTCTGGCGCTTTTCATGTGCTATCGGGGCCATTCCGATGTACCGGTTGACATCCGTTTCCTGCAGTTCTGCCTTGCGTTCAGCGCCTCTTCGTAGCCTGACCTCAATATATTTTGGGGCGATAGTTATCGTTTAGAACTCTGCAGGTTTGGGAAGTGCAGGGCCCCTGAGCTCCATTTCCCAAGTCGCTTTTTTGTGAGTGGGACGCAACACGGCTGGATGGCTTCACGCCCTATTGTCGATCCGCGGTTGCAGGCTGAACCGCTGGTGAATTCTTCTTCGTGATGGGAAATGAGAGTGACATGTGCCCGACCAAACACCTCCAGCGAGTCTCTCATTGGTTCCCCCTCTTGCAGTTCATCCTGCGGACAAATTGCAGACGGTACGAAAGAGGCATGGAAAGGCGCCGAGTCTCCAAGTGGGGAGATTGTTAGTAAGGGGGCCTGAATGGAGAACACGAGCACCAGGAGAGGAAAACTGAGGTGAGTTTCAGAAAGCTTTCCCGATCCCACGGTGTAGCATCCGCTGGGTTTCCAATGAGTGCTTTCGCTGTCGGAAGATTGCGTTGAACCTGGAGAGTTGGGAGCCATGGAATGGGGAGCACGACGGATTCCTTTCAAGGGTCTGCATTTGCTTTCCCAACCTCACCAATCGTCTCAGCCCCAAGAGTGTCCAGCCTTATGTCTTCTGCCGCTGGGGCTGTAGATGTGGTCAATCCTGGTTGCATGCCAGTCCCTGAACGCATTTTGGAAGAATTTCTCTCTGTTTTGCCCTGCTTGTTTCTTCTTTGTGTTGGAAATGTATCCTCAGAATGGGTCTGAGCTGATTTTCCCTGCTGGTTTTAGGCCGCTTTACACACACTTGATGCACTTACACAGAGATATCAAGACTTAGCTTTTAAGATGCTTACTAGTCGGATAGATACTTGTGCGATGAACAGGGTCTGGTGAGTCCAGTTGATTGAGCAAGGAGTAGGTCGTGTCCATTCCATATTCGGTTTTCGGAAGGGTATCTGTGCTCATTTCAAACTCGAGTTTTATGCGTCACCGCACCTCACCTTTCCCCTGAAGCAGGCATAAGTGTGTTTTCTAAAAGCGTGACTCTGTTCTGTTTGGGGATTCCGTTCATGGGGAGCGATTTTTACATTCCCTCGATAAGTGATATCATAAGTTTCTTTTTTTGTGGGACTTATTTCACTGAGGATGATCGTACCTAAATCCACTCAGGATGCTGCTACCAGCCTCATGATGTGGATTTCATGGCTGAGTGACACTCCATTGGACCTACGTAGCACCACTTGTCCACTTGTCCACTTGTCTTTGTCCACTTGTCCACTCGTCTTTGTCCACTTGGCTCTTTCCTGGGATATGAAACGTGTACCGGAGTGGAGGTTCTTGTCAAGACAGCAGCCCTCAACTTTGGGGTCCCTGTGTCTGGTTGATTTTTTCATTTTCCCAAGGTCAACGCCCATGTGTGGAAGTGCCCTATGCTCTGTGGTTCTGTGTTTTACATGGTTTGGGAAAGAGGATACACTTGTGAAGATTGGCTGTTGGCCATTGACATCCCGCCCATCAGCTTAACAAGGCTCCCTTGACTCCGTGGGCTGTCCTGCCTTTCTGGTTTTTAGACTTTTTTCGCCTGGCCCTTTTGCCCCGGGGGGGGGGCGAGAGATTTCTTTGTAGTGCTGATTTGCTCTCCCAGGTTGCTTGGTTGGCCAAAAAGGGCGTATGCGTTTTTTCCTGAATATATTCAGGAAAAAACGCATACGCCCTTTTTGGCCAACCGCATCATTGTCCACGTTCTGGCGCTTTTCATGTGCTATCGGGGCCATTCCGATGTACCCGTTGACATCCGTTTCCTGCAGTTCTGCCTTGCGTTCAGCGCCTCTTCGTAGCCTGCCCTCAATATATTTTGGGGCGATAGTTATCGTTTAGAACTCTGCAGGTTTGGGAAGTGCAGGGCCCCTGAGCTCCATTTCCCAAGTCGCTTTTTTGTGAGTGGGACGCAACACGGCTGGATGGCTTCACGCCCTATTGTCGATCCGCGGTTGCAGGCTGAACCGCTGGTGAATTCTTCTTCGTGATGGGAAATGAGAGTGACATGTGCCCGACCAAACACCTCCAGCGAGTCTCTCATTGGTTCCCCCTCTTGCAGTTCATCCTGCGGACAAATTGCAGACGGTACGAAAGAGGCATGGAAAGGCGCCGAGTCTCCAAGTGGGGAGATTGTTAGTAAGGGGGCCTGAATGGAGAACACGAGCACCAGGAGAGGAAAACTGAGGTGAGTTTCAGAAAGCTTTCCCGATCCCACGGTGTAGCATCCGCTGGGTTTCCAATGAGTGCTTTCGCTGTCGGAAGATTGCGTTGAACCTGGAGAGTTGGGACCCATGGAATGGGGAGCACGCAGGATTCCTTTCAAGGGTCTGCATTTGCTTTCCCAACCTCACCAATCGTCTCAGCCCCAAGAGTGTCCAGCCTTATGTCTTCTGCCGCTGGGGCTGTAGATGTGGTCAATCCTGGTTGCATGCCAGTCCCTGAACGCATTTTGGAAGAATTTCTCTCTGTTTTGCCCTGCTTGTTTCTTCTTTGTGTTGGAAATGTATCCTCAGAATGGGTCTGAGCTGATTTTCCCTGCTGGTTTTAGGCCGCTTTACACACACTTGATGCACTTACACAGAGATATCAAGACTTAGCTTTTAAGATGCTTACTAGTCGGATAGATACTTGTGCGATGAACAGGGTCTGGTGAGTCCAGTTGATTGAGCAAGGAGTAGGTCGTGTCCATTCCATATTCGGTTTTCGGAAGGGTATCTGTGCTCATTTCAAACTCGAGTTTTATGCGTCACCGCACCTCACCTTTCCCCTGAAGCAGGCATAAGTGTGTTTTCTAAAAGCGTGACTCTGTTCTGTTTGGGGATTCCGTTCATGGGGAGCGATTTTTACATTCCCTCGATAAGTGATATCATAAGTTTCTTTTTTTGTGGGACTTATTTCACTGAGGATGATCGTACCTAAATCCACTCAGGATGCTGCTACCAGCCTCATGACGTGGATTTCATGGCTGAGTGACACTCCATTGGACCTACGTAGCACCACTTGTCCACTTGTCCACTTGTCTTTGTCCACTTGTCCACTCGTCTTTGTCCACTTGGCTCTTTCCTGGGATATGAAACGTGTACCGGAGTGGAGGTTCTTGTCAAGACAGCAGCCCTCAACTTTGGGGTCCCTGTGTCTGGTTGATTTTTTCATTTTCCCAAGGTCAACGCCCATGTGTGGAAGTGCCCTATGCTCTGTGGTTCTGTGTTTTACATGGTTTGGGAAAGAGGATACACTTGTGAAGATTGGCTGTTGGCCATTGACATCCCGCCCATCAGCTTAACAAGGCTCCCTTGACTCCGTGGGCTGTCCTGCCTTTCTGGTTTTTAGACTTTTTTCGCCTGGCCCTTTTGCCCCGGGGGGGGGGCGAGAGATTTCTTTGTAGTGCTGATTTGCTCTCCCAGGTTGCTTGGTTGGCCAAAAAGGGCGTATGCGTTTTTTCCTGAATATATTCAGGAAAAAACGCATACGCCCTTTTTGGCCAACCGCATCATTGTCCACGTTCTGGCGCTTTTCATGTGCTATGGGGGCCATTCCGATGTACCCGTTGACATCCGTTTCCTGCAGTTCTGCCTTGCGTTCAGCGCCTCTTCGTAGCCTGACCTCAATATATTTTGGGGCGATAGTTATCGTTTAGAACTCTGCAGGTTTGGGAAGTGCAGGGCCCCTGAGCTCCATTTCCCAAGTCGCTTTTTTGTGAGTGGGACGCAACACGGCTGGATGGCTTCACGCCCTATTGTCGATCCGCGGTTGCAGGCTGAACCGCTGGTGAATTCTTCTTCGTGATGGGAAATGAGAGTGACATGTGCCCGACCAAACACCTCCAGCGAGTCTCTCATTGGTTCCCCCTCTTGCAGTTCATCCTGCGGACAAATTGCAGACGGTACGAAAGAGGCATGGAAAGGCGCCGAGTCTCCAAGTGGGGAGATTGTTAGTAAGGGGGCCTGAATGGAGAACACGAGCACCAGGAGAGGAAAACTGAGGTGAGTTTCAGAAAGCTTTCCCGATCCCACGGTGTAGCATGCGCTGGGTTTCCAATGAGTGCTTTCGCTGTCGGAAGATTGCGTTGAACCTGGAGAGTTGGGACCCATGGAATGGGGAGCACGCAGGATTCCTTTCAAGGGTCTGCATTTGCTTTCCCAACCTCACCAATTGTCTCAGCCCCAAGAGTGTCCAGCCTTATGTCTTCTGCCGCTGGGGCTGTAGATGTGGTCAATCCTGGTTGCATGCCAGTCCCTGAACGCATTTTGGAAGAATTTCTCTCTGTTTTGCCCTGCTTGTTTCTTCTTTGTGTTGGAAATGTATCCTCAGAATGGGTCTGAGCTGATTTTCCCTGCTGGTTTTAGGCCGCTTTACACACCCTTGATGCACTTACACAGAGATATCAAGACTTAGCTTTTAAGATGCTTACTAGTCGGATAGATACTTGTGCGATGAACAGGGTCTGGTGAGTCCAGTTGATTGAGCAAGGAGTAGGTCGTGTCCATTCCATATTCGGTTTTCGGAAGGGTATCTGTGCTCATTTCAAACTCGAGTTTTATGCGTCACCGCACCTCACCTTTCCCCTGAAGCAGGCATAAGTGTGTTTTCTAAAAGCGTGACTCTGTTCTGTTTGGGGATTCCGTTCATGGGGAGCGATTTTTACATTCCCTCGATAAGTGATATCATAAGTTTCTTTTTTTGTGGGACTTATTTCACTGAGGATGATCGTACCTAAATCCACTCAGGATGCTGCTACCAGCCTCATGACGTGGATTTCATGGCTGAGTGACACTCCATTGGACCTACGTAGCACCACTTGTCCACTTGTCCACTTGTCTTTGTCCACTTGTCCACTCGTCTTTGTCCACTTGGCTCTTTCCTGGGATATGAAACGTGTACCGGAGTGGAGGTTCTTGTCAAGACAGCAGCCCTCAACTTTGGGGTCCCTGTGTCTGGTTGATTTTTTCATTTTCCCAAGGTCAACGCCCATGTGTGGAAGTGCCCTATGCTCTGTGGTTCTGTGTTTTACATGGTTTGGGAAAGAGGATACACTTGTGAAGATTGGCTGTTGGCCATTGACATCCCGCCCATCAGCTTAACAAGGCTCCCTTGACTCCGTGGGCTGTCCTGCCTTTCTGGTTTTTAGACTTTTTTCGCCTGGCCCTTTTGCCCCGGGGGGGGGGGCGAGAGATTTCTTTGTAGTGCTGATTTGCTCTCCCAGGTTGCTTGGTTGGCCAAAAAGGGCGTATGCGTTTTTTCCTGAATATATTCAGGAAAAAACGCATACGCCCTTTTTGGCCAACCGCATCATTGTCCACGTTCTGGCGCTTTTCATGTGCTATCGGGGCCATTCCGATGTACCGGTTGACATCCGTTTCCTGCAGTTCTGCCTTGCGTTCAGCGCCTCTTCGTAGCCTGACCTCAATATATTTTGGGGCGATAGTTATCGTTTAGAACTCTGCAGGTTTGGGAAGTGCAGGGCCCCTGAGCTCCATTTCCCAAGTCGCTTTTTTGTGAGTGGGACGCAACACGGCTGGATGGCTTCACGCCCTATTGTCGATCCGCGGTTGCAGGCTGAACCGCTGGTGAATTCTTCTTCGTGATGGGAAATGAGAGTGACATGTGCCCGACCAAACACCTCCAGCGAGTCTCTCATTGGTTCCCCCTCTTGCAGTTCATCCTGCGGACAAATTGCAGACGGTACGAAAGAGGCATGGAAAGGCGCCGAGTCTCCAAGTGGGGAGATTGTTAGTAAGGGGGCCTGAATGGAGAACACGAGCACCAGGAGAGGAAAACTGAGGTGAGTTTCAGAAAGCTTTCCCGATCCCACGGTGTAGCATGCGCTGGGTTTCCAATGAGTGCTTTCGCTGTCGGAAGATTGCGTTGAACCTGGAGAGTTGGGACCCATGGAATGGGGAGCACGCAGGATTCCTTTCAAGGGTCTGCATTTGCTTTCCCAACCTCACCAATTGTCTCAGCCCCAAGAGTGTCCAGCCTTATGTCTTCTGCCGCTGGGGCTGTAGATGTGGTCAATCCTGGTTGCATGCCAGTCCCTGAACGCATTTTGGAAGAATTTCTCTCTGTTTTGCCCTGCTTGTTTCTTCTTTGTGTTGGAAACGTATCCTCAGAATGGGTCTGAGCTGATTTGCCCTGTTGGTTTTAGGCCGCTTTACACACACTTGATGCACTTACACAGAGATATCAAGACTTAGCTTTTAAGATGCTTACTAGTCGGATAGATACTTGTGCGATGAACAGGGTCTGGTGAGTCCAGTTGATTGAGCAAGGAGTAGGTCGTGTCCATTCCATATTCGGTTTTCGGAAGGGTATCTGTGCTCATTTCAAACTCGAGTTTTATGCGTCACCGCACCTCACCTTTCCCCTGAAGCAGGCATAAGTGTGTTTTCTAAAAGCGTGACTCTGTTCTGTTTGGGGATTCCGTTCATGGGGAGCGATTTTTACATTCCCTCGATAAGTGATATCATAAGTTTCTTTTTTTGTGGGACTTATTTCACTGAGGATGATCGTACCTAAATCCACTCAGGATGCTGCTACCAGCCTCATGACGTGGATTTCATGGCTGAGTGACACTCCATTGGACCTACGTAGCACCACTTGTCCACTTGTCCACTTGTCTTTGTCCACTTGTCCACTCGTCTTTGTCCACTTGGCTCTTTCCTGGGATATGAAACGTGTACCGGAGTGGAGGTTCTTGTCAAGACAGCAGCCCTCAACTTTGGGGTCCCTGTGTCTGGTTGATTTTTTCATTTTCCCAAGGTCAACGCCCATGTGTGGAAGTGCCCTATGCTCTGTGGTTCTGTGTTTTACATGGTTTGGGAAAGAGGATACACTTGTGAAGATTGGCTGTTGGCCATTGACATCCCGCCCATCAGCTTAACAAGGCTCCCTTGACTCCGTGGGCTGTCCTGCCTTTCTGGTTTTTAGACTTTTTTCGCCTGGCCCTTTTGCCCCGGGGGGGGGGCGAGAGATTTCTTTGTAGTGCTGATTTGCTCTCCCAGGTTGCTTGGTTGGCCAAAAAGGGCGTATGCGTTTTTTCCTGAATATATTCAGGAAAAAACGCATACGCCCTTTTTGGCCAACCGCATCATTGTCCACGTTCTGGCGCTTTTCATGTGCTATCGGGGCCATTCCGATGTACCGGTTGACATCCGTTTCCTGCAGTTCTGCCTTGCGTTCAGCGCCTCTTCGTAGCCTGACCTCAATATATTTTGGGGCGATAGTTATCGTTTAGAACTCTGCAGGTTTGGGAAGTGCAGGGCCCCTGAGCTCCATTTCCCAAGTCGCTTTTTTGTGAGTGGGACGCAACACGGCTGGATGGCTTCACGCCCTATTGTCGATCCGCGGTTGCAGGCTGAACCGCTGGTGAATTCTTCTTCGTGATGGGAAATGAGAGTGACATGTGCCCGACCAAACACCTCCAGCGAGTCTCTCATTGGTTCCCCCTCTTGCAGTTCATCCTGCGGACAAATTGCAGACGGTACGAAAGAGGCATGGAAAGGCGCCGAGTCTCCAAGTGGGGAGATTGTTAGTAAGGGGGCCTGAATGGAGAACACGAGCACCAGGAGAGGAAAACTGAGGTGAGTTTCAGAAAGCTTTCCCGATCCCACGGTGTAGCATCCGCTGGGTTTCCAATGAGTGCTTTCGCTGTCGGAAGATTGCGTTGAACCTGGAGAGTTGGGAGCCATGGAATGGGGAGCACGACGGATTCCTTTCAAGGGTCTGCATTTGCTTTCCCAACCTCACCAATCGTCTCAGCCCCAAGAGTGTCCAGCCTTATGTCTTCTGCCGCTGGGGCTGTAGATGTGGTCAATCCTGGTTGCATGCCAGTCCCTGAACGCATTTTGGAAGAATTTCTCTCTGTTTTGCCCTGCTTGTTTCTTCTTTGTGTTGGAAATGTATCCTCAGAATGGGTCTGAGCTGATTTTCCCTGCTGGTTTTAGGCCGCTTTACACACACTTGATGCACTTACACAGAGATATCAAGACTTAGCTTTTAAGATGCTTACTAGTCGGATAGATACTTGTGCGATGAACAGGGTCTGGTGAGTCCAGTTGATTGAGCAAGGAGTAGGTCGTGTCCATTCCATATTCGGTTTTCGGAAGGGTATCTGTGCTCATTTCAAACTCGAGTTTTATGCGTCACCGCACCTCACCTTTCCCCTGAAGCAGGCATAAGTGTGTTTTCTAAAAGCGTGACTCTGTTCTGTTTGGGGATTCCGTTCATGGGGAGCGATTTTTACATTCCCTCGATAAGTGATATCATAAGTTTCTTTTTTTGTGGGACTTATTTCACTGAGGATGATCGTACCTAAATCCACTCAGGATGCTGCTACCAGCCTCATGATGTGGATTTCATGGCTGAGTGACACTCCATTGGACCTACGTAGCACCACTTGTCCACTTGTCCACTTGTCTTTGTCCACTTGTCCACTCGTCTTTGTCCACTTGGCTCTTTCCTGGGATATGAAACGTGTACCGGAGTGGAGGTTCTTGTCAAGACAGCAGCCCTCAACTTTGGGGTCCCTGTGTCTGGTTGATTTTTTCATTTTCCCAAGGTCAACGCCCATGTGTGGAAGTGCCCTATGCTCTGTGGTTCTGTGTTTTACATGGTTTGGGAAAGAGGATACACTTGTGAAGATTGGCTGTTGGCCATTGACATCCCGCCCATCAGCTTAACAAGGCTCCCTTGACTCCGTGGGCTGTCCTGCCTTTCTGGTTTTTAGACTTTTTTCGCCTGGCCCTTTTGCCCCGGGGGGGGGGCGAGAGATTTCTTTGTAGTGCTGATTTGCTCTCCCAGGTTGCTTGGTTGGCCAAAAAGGGCGTATGCGTTTTTTCCTGAATATATTCAGGAAAAAACGCATACGCCCTTTTTGGCCAACCGCATCATTGTCCACGTTCTGGCGCTTTTCATGTGCTATCGGGGCCATTCCGATGTACCCGTTGACATCCGTTTCCTGCAGTTCTGCCTTGCGTTCAGCGCCTCTTCGTAGCCTGCCCTCAATATATTTTGGGGCGATAGTTATCGTTTAGAACTCTGCAGGTTTGGGAAGTGCAGGGCCCCTGAGCTCCATTTCCCAAGTCGCTTTTTTGTGAGTGGGACGCAACACGGCTGGATGGCTTCACGCCCTATTGTCGATCCGCGGTTGCAGGCTGAACCGCTGGTGAATTCTTCTTCGTGATGGGAAATGAGAGTGACATGTGCCCGACCAAACACCTCCAGCGAGTCTCTCATTGGTTCCCCCTCTTGCAGTTCATCCTGCGGACAAATTGCAGACGGTACGAAAGAGGCATGGAAAGGCGCCGAGTCTCCAAGTGGGGAGATTGTTAGTAAGGGGGCCTGAATGGAGAACACGAGCACCAGGAGAGGAAAACTGAGGTGAGTTTCAGAAAGCTTTCCCGATCCCACGGTGTAGCATCCGCTGGGTTTCCAATGAGTGCTTTCGCTGTCGGAAGATTGCGTTGAACCTGGAGAGTTGGGAGCCATGGAATGGGGAGCACGCAGGATTCCTTTCAAGGGTCTGCATTTGCTTTCCCAACCTCACCAATCGTCTCAGCCCCAAGAGTGTCCAGCCTTATGTCTTCTGCCGCTGGGGCTGTAGATGTGGTCAATCCTGGTTGCATGCCAGTCCCTGAACGCATTTTGGAAGAATTTCTCTCTGTTTTGCCCTGCTTGTTTCTTCTTTGTGTTGGAAATGTATCCTCAGAATGGGTCTGAGCTGATTTTCCCTGCTGGTTTTAGGCCGCTTTACACACACTTGATGCACTTACACAGAGATATCAAGACTTAGCTTTTAAGATGCTTACTAGTCGGATAGATACTTGTGCGATGAACAGGGTCTGGTGAGTCCAGTTGATTGAGCAAGGAGTAGGTCGTGTCCATTCCATATTCGGTTTTCGGAAGGGTATCTGTGCTCATTTCAAACTCGAGTTTTATGCGTCACCGCACCTCACCTTTCCCCTGAAGCAGGCATAAGTGTGTTTTCTAAAAGCGTGACTCTGTTCTGTTTGGGGATTCCGTTCATGGGGAGCGATTTTTACATTCCCTCGATAAGTGATATCATAAGTTTCTTTTTTTGTGGGACTTATTTCACTGAGGATGATCGTACCTAAATCCACTCAGGATGCTGCTACCAGCCTCATGACGTGGATTTCATGGCTGAGTGACACTCCATTGGACCTACGTAGCACCACTTGTCCACTTGTCCACTTGTCTTTGTCCACTTGTCCACTCGTCTTTGTCCACTTGGCTCTTTCCTGGGATATGAAACGTGTACCGGAGTGGAGGTTCTTGTCAAGACAGCAGCCCTCAACTTTGGGGTCCCTGTGTCTGGTTGATTTTTTCATTTTCCCAAGGTCAACGCCCATGTGTGGAAGTGCCCTATGCTCTGTGGTTCTGTGTTTTACATGGTTTGGGAAAGAGGATACACTTGTGAAGATTGGCTGTTGGCCATTGACATCCCGCCCATCAGCTTAACAAGGCTCCCTTGACTCCGTGGGCTGTCCTGCCTTTCTGGTTTTTAGACTTTTTTCGCCTGGCCCTTTTGCCCCGGGGGGGGGGGCGAGAGATTTCTTTGTAGTGCTGATTTGCTCTCCCAGGTTGCTTGGTTGGCCAAAAAGGGCGTATGCGTTTTTTCCTGAATATATTCAGGAAAAAACGCATACGCCCTTTTTGGCCAACCGCATCATTGTCCACGTTCTGGCGCTTTTCATGTGCTATGGGGGCCATTCCGATGTACCCGTTGACATCCGTTTCCTGCAGTTCTGCCTTGCGTTCAGCGCCTCTTCGTAGCCTGACCTCAATATATTTTGGGGCGATAGTTATCGTTTAGAACTCTGCAGGTTTGGGAAGTGCAGGGCCCCTGAGCTCCATTTCCCAAGTCGCTTTTTTGTGAGTGGGACGCAACACGGCTGGATGGCTTCACGCCCTATTGTCGATCCGCGGTTGCAGGCTGAACCGCTGGTGAATTCTTCTTCGTGATGGGAAATGAGAGTGACATGTGCCCGACCAAACACCTCCAGCGAGTCTCTCATTGGTTCCCCCTCTTGCAGTTCATCCTGCGGACAAATTGCAGACGGTACGAAAGAGGCATGGAAAGGCGCCGAGTCTCCAAGTGGGGAGATTGTTAGTAAGGGGGCCTGAATGGAGAACACGAGCACCAGGAGAGGAAAACTGAGGTGAGTTTCAGAAAGCTTTCCCGATCCCACGGTGTAGCATGCGCTGGGTTTCCAATGAGTGCTTTCGCTGTCGGAAGATTGCGTTGAACCTGGAGAGTTGGGACCCATGGAATGGGGAGCACGCAGGATTCCTTTCAAGGGTCTGCATTTGCTTTCCCAACCTCACCAATTGTCTCAGCCCCAAGAGTGTCCAGCCTTATGTCTTCTGCCGCTGGGGCTGTAGATGTGGTCAATCCTGGTTGCATGCCAGTCCCTGAACGCATTTTGGAAGAATTTCTCTCTGTTTTGCCCTGCTTGTTTCTTCTTTGTGTTGGAAATGTATCCTCAGAATGGGTCTGAGCTGATTTTCCCTGCTGGTTTTAGGCCGCTTTACACACCCTTGATGCACTTACACAGAGATATCAAGACTTAGCTTTTAAGATGCTTACTAGTCGGATAGATACTTGTGCGATGAACAGGGTCTGGTGAGTCCAGTTGATTGAGCAAGGAGTAGGTCGTGTCCATTCCATATTCGGTTTTCGGAAGGGTATCTGTGCTCATTTCAAACTCGAGTTTTATGCGTCACCGCACCTCACCTTTCCCCTGAAGCAGGCATAAGTGTGTTTTCTAAAAGCGTGACTCTGTTCTGTTTGGGGATTCCGTTCATGGGGAGCGATTTTTACATTCCCTCGATAAGTGATATCATAAGTTTCTTTTTTTGTGGGACTTATTTCACTGAGGATGATCGTACCTAAATCCACTCAGGATGCTGCTACCAGCCTCATGACGTGGATTTCATGGCTGAGTGACACTCCATTGGACCTACGTAGCACCACTTGTCCACTTGTCCACTTGTCTTTGTCCACTTGTCCACTCGTCTTTGTCCACTTGGCTCTTTCCTGGGATATGAAACGTGTACCGGAGTGGAGGTTCTTGTCAAGACAGCAGCCCTCAACTTTGGGGTCCCTGTGTCTGGTTGATTTTTTCATTTTCCCAAGGTCAACGCCCATGTGTGGAAGTGCCCTATGCTCTGTGGTTCTGTGTTTTACATGGTTTGGGAAAGAGGATACACTTGTGAAGATTGGCTGTTGGCCATTGACATCCCGCCCATCAGCTTAACAAGGCTCCCTTGACTCCGTGGGCTGTCCTGCCTTTCTGGTTTTTAGACTTTTTTCGCCTGGCCCTTTTGCCCCGGGGGGGGGGGCGAGAGATTTCTTTGTAGTGCTGATTTGCTCTCCCAGGTTGCTTGGTTGGCCAAAAAGGGCGTATGCGTTTTTTCCTGAATATATTCAGGAAAAAACGCATACGCCCTTTTTGGCCAACCGCATCATTGTCCACGTTCTGGCGCTTTTCATGTGCTATCGGGGCCATTCCGATGTACCGGTTGACATCCGTTTCCTGCAGTTCTGCCTTGCGTTCAGCGCCTCTTCGTAGCCTGACCTCAATATATTTTGGGGCGATAGTTATCGTTTAGAACTCTGCAGGTTTGGGAAGTGCAGGGCCCCTGAGCTCCATTTCCCAAGTCGCTTTTTTGTGAGTGGGACGCAACACGGCTGGATGGCTTCACGCCCTATTGTCGATCCGCGGTTGCAGGCTGAACCGCTGGTGAATTCTTCTTCGTGATGGGAAATGAGAGTGACATGTGCCCGACCAAACACCTCCAGCGAGTCTCTCATTGGTTCCCCCTCTTGCAGTTCATCCTGCGGACAAATTGCAGACGGTACGAAAGAGGCATGGAAAGGCGCCGAGTCTCCAAGTGGGGAGATTGTTAGTAAGGGGGCCTGAATGGAGAACACGAGCACCAGGAGAGGAAAACTGAGGTGAGTTTCAGAAAGCTTTCCCGATCCCACGGTGTAGCATGCGCTGGGTTTCCAATGAGTGCTTTCGCTGTCGGAAGATTGCGTTGAACCTGGAGAGTTGGGACCCATGGAATGGGGAGCACGCAGGATTCCTTTCAAGGGTCTGCATTTGCTTTCCCAACCTCACCAATTGTCTCAGCCCCAAGAGTGTCCAGCCTTATGTCTTCTGCCGCTGGGGCTGTAGATGTGGTCAATCCTGGTTGCATGCCAGTCCCTGAACGCATTTTGGAAGAATTTCTCTCTGTTTTGCCCTGCTTGTTTCTTCTTTGTGTTGGAAATGTATCCTCAGAATGGGTCTGAGCTGATTTTCCCTGCTGGTTTTAGGCCGCTTTACACACCCTTGATGCACTTACACAGAGATATCAAGACTTAGCTTTTAAGATGCTTACTAGTCGGATAGATACTTGTGCGATGAACAGGGTCTGGTGAGTCCAGTTGATTGAGCAAGGAGTAGGTCGTGTCCATTCCATATTCGGTTTTCGGAAGGGTATCTGTGCTCATTTCAAACTCGAGTTTTATGCGTCACCGCACCTCACCTTTCCCCTGAAGCAGGCATAAGTGTGTTTTCTAAAAGCGTGACTCTGTTCTGTTTGGGGATTCCGTTCATGGGGAGCGATTTTTACATTCCCTCGATAAGTGATATCATAAGTTTCTTTTTTTGTGGGACTTATTTCACTGAGGATGATCGTACCTAAATCCACTCAGGATGCTGCTACCAGCCTCATGACGTGGATTTCATGGCTGAGTGACACTCCATTGGACCTACGTAGCACCACTTGTCCACTTGTCCACTTGTCTTTGTCCACTTGTCCACTCGTCTTTGTCCACTTGGCTCTTTCCTGGGATATGAAACGTGTACCGGAGTGGAGGTTCTTGTCAAGACAGCAGCCCTCAACTTTGGGGTCCCTGTGTCTGGTTGATTTTTTCATTTTCCCAAGGTCAACGCCCATGTGTGGAAGTGCCCTATGCTCTGTGGTTCTGTGTTTTACATGGTTTGGGAAAGAGGATACACTTGTGAAGATTGGCTGTTGGCCATTGACATCCCGCCCATCAGCTTAACAAGGCTCCCTTGACTCCGTGGGCTGTCCTGCCTTTCTGGTTTTTAGACTTTTTTCGCCTGGCCCTTTTGCCCCGGGGGGGGGGGCGAGAGATTTCTTTGTAGTGCTGATTTGCTCTCCCAGGTTGCTTGGTTGGCCAAAAAGGGCGTATGCGTTTTTTCCTGAATATATTCAGGAAAAAACGCATACGCCCTTTTTGGCCAACCGCATCATTGTCCACGTTCTGGCGCTTTTCATGTGCTATCGGGGCCATTCCGATGTACCGGTTGACATCCGTTTCCTGCAGTTCTGCCTTGCGTTCAGCGCCTCTTCGTAGCCTGACCTCAATATATTTTGGGGCGATAGTTATCGTTTAGAACTCTGCAGGTTTGGGAAGTGCAGGGCCCCTGAGCTCCATTTCCCAAGTCGCTTTTTTGTGAGTGGGACGCAACACGGCTGGATGGCTTCACGCCCTATTGTCGATCCGCGGTTGCAGGCTGAACCGCTGGTGAATTCTTCTTCGTGATGGGAAATGAGAGTGACATGTGCCCGACCAAACACCTCCAGCGAGTCTCTCATTGGTTCCCCCTCTTGCAGTTCATCCTGCGGACAAATTGCAGACGGTACGAAAGAGGCATGGAAAGGCGCCGAGTCTCCAAGTGGGGAGATTGTTAGTAAGGGGGCCTGAATGGAGAACACGAGCACCAGGAGAGGAAAACTGAGGTGAGTTTCAGAAAGCTTTCCCGATCCCACGGTGTAGCATGCGCTGGGTTTCCAATGAGTGCTTTCGCTGTCGGAAGATTGCGTTGAACCTGGAGAGTTGGGACCCATGGAATGGGGAGCACGCAGGATTCCTTTCAAGGGTCTGCATTTGCTTTCCCAACCTCACCAATTGTCTCAGCCCCAAGAGTGTCCAGCCTTATGTCTTCTGCCGCTGGGGCTGTAGATGTGGTCAATCCTGGTTGCATGCCAGTCCCTGAACGCATTTTGGAAGAATTTCTCTCTGTTTTGCCCTGCTTGTTTCTTCTTTGTGTTGGAAATGTATCCTCAGAATGGGTCTGAGCTGATTTTCCCTGCTGGTTTTAGGCCGCTTTACACACCCTTGATGCACTTACACAGAGATATCAAGACTTAGCTTTTAAGATGCTTACTAGTCGGATAGATACTTGTGCGATGAACAGGGTCTGGTGAGTCCAGTTGATTGAGCAAGGAGTAGGTCGTGTCCATTCCATATTCGGTTTTCGGAAGGGTATCTGTGCTCATTTCAAACTCGAGTTTTATGCGTCACCGCACCTCACCTTTCCCCTGAAGCAGGCATAAGTGTGTTTTCTAAAAGCGTGACTCTGTTCTGTTTGGGGATTCCGTTCATGGGGAGCGATTTTTACATTCCCTCGATAAGTGATATCATAAGTTTCTTTTTTTGTGGGACTTATTTCACTGAGGATGATCGTACCTAAATCCACTCAGGATGCTGCTACCAGCCTCATGACGTGGATTTCATGGCTGAGTGACACTCCATTGGACCTACGTAGCACCACTTGTCCACTTGTCCACTTGTCTTTGTCCACTTGTCCACTCGTCTTTGTCCACTTGGCTCTTTCCTGGGATATGAAACGTGTACCGGAGTGGAGGTTCTTGTCAAGACAGCAGCCCTCAACTTTGGGGTCCCTGTGTCTGGTTGATTTTTTCATTTTCCCAAGGTCAACGCCCATGTGTGGAAGTGCCCTATGCTCTGTGGTTCTGTGTTTTACATGGTTTGGGAAAGAGGATACACTTGTGAAGATTGGCTGTTGGCCATTGACATCCCGCCCATCAGCTTAACAAGGCTCCCTTGACTCCGTGGGCTGTCCTGCCTTTCTGGTTTTTAGACTTTTTTCGCCTGGCCCTTTTGCCCCGGGGGGGGGGGGCGAGAGATTTCTTTGTAGTGCTGATTTGCTCTCCCAGGTTGCTTGGTTGGCCAAAAAGGGCGTATGCGTTTTTTCCTGAATATATTCAGGAAAAAACGCATACGCCCTTTTTGGCCAACCGCATCATTGTCCACGTTCTGGCGCTTTTCATGTGCTATCGGGGCCATTCCGATGTACCCGTTGACATCCGTTTCCTGCAGTTCTGCCTTGCGTTCAGCGCCTCTTCGTAGCCTGACCTCAATATATTTTGGGGCGATAGTTATCGTTTAGAACTCTGCAGGTTTGGGAAGTGCAGGGCCCCTGAGCTCCATTTCCCAAGTCGCTTTTTTGTGAGTGGGACGCAACACGGCTGGATGGCTTCACGCCCTATTGTCGATCCGCGGTTGCAGGCTGAACCGCTGGTGAATTCTTCTTCGTAATGGGAAATGAGAGTGACATGTGCCCGACCAAACACCTCCAGCGAGTCTCTCATTGGTTCCCCCTCTTGCAGTTCATCCTGCGGACAAATTGCAGACGGTACGAAAGAGGCATGGAAAGGCGCCGAGTCTCCAAGTGGGGAGATTGTTAGTAAGGGGGCCTGAATGGAGAACACGAGCACCAGGAGAGGAAAACTGAGGTGAGTTTCAGAAAGCTTTCCCGATCCCACGGTGTAGCATGCGCTGGGTTTCCAATGAGTGCTTTCGCTGTCGGAAGATTGCGTTGAACCTGGAGAGTTGGGACCCATGGAATGGGGAGCACGCAGGATTCCTTTCAAGGGTCTGCATTTGCTTTCCCAACCTCACCAATTGTCTCAGCCCCAAGAGTGTCCAGCCTTATGTCTTCTGCCGCTGGGGCTGTAGATGTGGTCAATCCTGGTTGCATGCCAGTCCCTGAACGCATTTTGGAAGAATTTCTCTCTGTTTTGCCCTGCTTGTTTCTTCTTTGTGTTGGAAATGTATCCTCAGAATGGGTCTGAGCTGATTTTCCCTGCTGGTTTTAGGCCGCTTTACACACCCTTGATGCACTTACACAGAGATATCAAGACTTAGCTTTTAAGATGCTTACTAGTCGGATAGATACTTGTGCGATGAACAGGGTCTGGTGAGTCCAGTTGATTGAGCAAGGAGTAGGTCGTGTCCATTCCATATTCGGTTTTCGGAAGGGTATCTGTGCTCATTTCAAACTCGAGTTTTATGCGTCACCGCACCTCACCTTTCCCCTGAAGCAGGCATAAGTGTGTTTTCTAAAAGCGTGACTCTGTTCTGTTTGGGGATTCCGTTCATGGGGAGCGATTTTTACATTCCCTCGATAAGTGATATCATAAGTTTCTTTTTTTGTGGGACTTATTTCACTGAGGATGATCGTACCTAAATCCACTCAGGATGCTGCTACCAGCCTCATGACGTGGATTTCATGGCTGAGTGACACTCCATTGGACCTACGTAGCACCACTTGTCCACTTGTCCACTTGTCTTTGTCCACTTGTCCACTCGTCTTTGTCCACTTGGCTCTTTCCTGGGATATGAAACGTGTACCGGAGTGGAGGTTCTTGTCAAGACAGCAGCCCTCAACTTTGGGGTCCCTGTGTCTGGTTGATTTTTTCATTTTCCCAAGGTCAACGCCCATGTGTGGAAGTGCCCTATGCTCTGTGGTTCTGTGTTTTACATGGTTTGGGAAAGAGGATACACTTGTGAAGATTGGCTGTTGGCCATTGACATCCCGCCCATCAGCTTAACAAGGCTCCCTTGACTCCGTGGGCTGTCCTGCCTTTCTGGTTTTTAGACTTTTTTCGCCTGGCCCTTTTGCCCCGGGGGGGGGGCGAGAGATTTCTTTGTAGTGCTGATTTGCTCTCCCAGGTTGCTTGGTTGGCCAAAAAGGGCGTATGCGTTTTTTCCTGAATATATTCAGGAAAAAACGCATACGCCCTTTTTGGCCAACCGCATCATTGTCCACGTTCTGGCGCTTTTCATGTGCTATCGGGGCCATTCCGATGTACCCGTTGACATCCGTTTCCTGCAGTTCTGCCTTGCGTTCAGCGCCTCTTCGTAGCCTGCCCTCAATATATTTTGGGGCGATAGTTATCGTTTAGAACTCTGCAGGTTTGGGAAGTGCAGGGCCCCTGAGCTCCATTTCCCAAGTCGCTTTTTTGTGAGTGGGACGCAACACGGCTGGATGGCTTCACGCCCTATTGTCGATCCGCGGTTGCAGGCTGAACCGCTGGTGAATTCTTCTTCGTGATGGGAAATGAGAGTGACATGTGCCCGACCAAACACCTCCAGCGAGTCTCTCATTGGTTCCCCCTCTTGCAGTTCATCCTGCGGACAAATTGCAGACGGTACGAAAGAGGCATGGAAAGGCGCCGAGTCTCCAAGTGGGGAGATTGTTAGTAAGGGGGCCTGAATGGAGAACACGAGCACCAGGAGAGGAAAACTGAGGTGAGTTTCAGAAAGCTTTCCCGATCCCACGGTGTAGCATCCGCTGGGTTTCCAATGAGTGCTTTCGCTGTCGGAAGATTGCGTTGAACCTGGAGAGTTGGGAGCCATGGAATGGGGAGCACGCAGGATTCCTTTCAAGGGTCTGCATTTGCTTTCCCAACCTCACCAATCGTCTCAGCCCCAAGAGTGTCCAGCCTTATGTCTTCTGCCGCTGGGGCTGTAGATGTGGTCAATCCTGGTTGCATGCCAGTCCCTGAACGCATTTTGGAAGAATTTCTCTCTGTTTTGCCCTGCTTGTTTCTTCTTTGTGTTGGAAATGTATCCTCAGAATGGGTCTGAGTTGATTTTCCCTGCTGGTTTTAGGCCGCTTTACACACACTTGATGCACTTACACAGAGATATCAAGACTTAGCTTTTAAGATGCTTACTAGTCGGATAGATACTTGTGCGATGAACAGGGTCTGGTGAGTCCAGTTGATTGAGCAAGGAGTAGGTCGTGTCCATTCCATATTCGGTTTTCGGAAGGGTATCTGTGCTCATTTCAAACTCGAGTTTTATGCGTCACCGCACCTCACCTTTCCCCTGAAGCAGGCATAAGTGTGTTTTCTAAAAGCGTGACTCTGTTCTGTTTGGGGATTCCGTTCATGGGGAGCGATTTTTACATTCCCTCGATAAGTGATATCATAAGTTTCTATTTTTGTGGGACTTATTTCACTGAGGATGATCGTACCTAAATCCACTCAGGATGCTGCTACCAGCCTCATGACGTGGATTTCATGGCTGAGTGACACTCCATTGGACCTACGTAGCACCACTTGTCCACTTGTCCACTTGTCCACTCGTCTTTGTCCACTTGGCTCTTTCCTGGGATATGAAACGTGTACCGGAGTGGAGGTTCTTGTCAAGACAGCAGCCCTCAACTTTGGGGTCCCTGTGTCTGGTTGATTTTTTGATTTTCCCAAGGTCAACGCCCATGTGTGGAAGTGCCCTATGCTCTGTGGTTCTGTGTTTTACATGGTTTGGGAAAGAGGATACACTTGTGAAGATTGGCTGTTGGCCATTGACATCCCGCCCATCAGCTTAACAAGGCTCCCTTGACTCCGTGGGCTGTCCTGCCTTTCTGGTTTTTAGACTTTTTTCGCCTGGCCCTTTTGCCCCCGGGGGGGGGGGCGAGAGATTTCTTTGTAGTGCTGATTTGCTCTCCCAGGTTGCTTGGTTGGCCAAAAAGGGCGTATGCGTTTTTTCCTGAATATATTCAGGAAAAAACGCATACGCCCTTTTTGGCCAACCGCATCATTGTCCACGTTCTGGCGCTTTTCATGTGCTATCGGGGCCATTCCGATGTACCCGTTGACATCCGTTTCCTGCAGTTCTGCCTTGCGTTCAGCGCCTCTTCGTAGCCTGACCTCAATATATTTTGGGGCGATAGTTATCGTTTAGAACTCTGCAGGTTTGGGAAGTGCAGGGCCCCTGAGCTCCATTTCCCAAGTCGCTTTTTTGTGAGTGGGACGCAACACGGCTGGATGGCTTCACGCCCTATTGTCGATCCGCGGTGGCAGGCTGAACCGCTGGTGAATTCTTCTTCGTGATGGGAAATGAGAGTGACATGTGCCCGACCAAACACCTCCAGCGAGTCTCTCATTGGTTCCCCCTCTTGCAGTTCATCCTGCGGACAAATTGCAGACGGTACGAAAGAGGCATGGAAAGGCGCCGAGTCTCCAAGTGGGGAGATTGTTAGTAAGGGGGCCTGAATGGAGAACACGAGCACCAGGAGAGGAAAACTGAGGTGAGTTTCAGAAAGCTTTCCCGATCCCACGGTGTAGCATCCGCTGGGTTTCCAATGAGTGCTTTCGCTGTCGGAAGATTGCGTTGAACCTGGAGAGTTGGGAGCCATGGAATGGGGAGCACGCAGGATTCCTTTCAAGGGTCTGCATTTGCTTTCCCAACCTCACCAATCGTCTCAGCCCCAAGAGTGTCCAGCCTTATGTCTTCTGCCGCTGGGGCTGTAGATGTGGTCAATCCTGGTTGCATGCCAGTCCCTGAACGCATTTTGGAAGAATTTCTCTCTGTTTTGCCCTGCTTGTTTCTTCTTTGTGTTGGAAATGTATCCTCAGAATGGGTCTGAGCTGATTTTCCCTGCTGGTTTTAGGCCGCTTTACACACCCTTGATGCACTTACACAGAGATATCAAGACTTAGCTTTTAAGATGCTTACTAGTCGGATAGATACTTGTGCGATGAACAGGGTCTGGTGAGTCCAGTTGATTGAGCAAGGAGTAGGTCGTGTCCATTCCATATTCGGTTTTCGGAAGGGTATCTGTGCTCATTTCAAACTCGAGTTTTATGCGTCACCGCACCTCACCTTTCCCCTGAAGCAGGCATAAGTGTGTTTTCTAAAAGCGTGACTCTGTTCTGTTTGGGGATTCCGTTCATGGGGAGCGATTTTTACATTCCCTCGATAAGTGATATCATAAGTTTCTTTTTTTGTGGGACTTATTTCACTGAGGATGATCGTACCTAAATCCACTCAGGATGCTGCTACCAGCCTCATGACGTGGATTTCATGGCTGAGTGACACTCCATTGGACCTACGTAGCACCACTTGTCCACTTGTCCACTTGTCTTTGTCCACTTGTCCACTCGTCTTTGTCCACTTGGCTCTTTCCTGGGATATGAAACGTGTACCGGAGTGGAGGTTCTTGTCAAGACAGCAGCCCTCAACTTTGGGGTCCCTGTGTCTGGTTGATTTTTTCATTTTCCCAAGGTCAACGCCCATGTGTGGAAGTGCCCTATGCTCTGTGGTTCTGTGTTTTACATGGTTTGGGAAAGAGGATACACTTGTGAAGATTGGCTGTTGGCCATTGACATCCCGCCCATCAGCTTAACAAGGCTCCCTTGACTCCGTGGGCTGTCCTGCCTTTCTGGTTTTTAGACTTTTTTCGCCTGGCCCTTTTGCCCCGGGGGGGGGGGGGGCGAGAGATTTCTTTGTAGTGCTGATTTGCTCTCCCAGGTTGCTTGGTTGGCCAAAAAGGGCGTATGCGTTTTTTCCTGAATATATTCAGGAAAAAACGCATACGCCCTTTTTGGCCAACCGCATCATTGTCCACGTTCTGGCGCTTTTCATGTGCTATCGGGGCCATTCCGATGTACCCGTTGACATCCGTTTCCTGCAGTTCTGCCTTGCGTTCAGCGCCTCATCGTAGCCTGACCTCAATACATTTTGGGGCGATAGTTATCGTTTAGAACTCTGCAGGTTTGGGAAGTGTAGGGCCCCTGAGCTCCATTTCCCAAGTCGCTTTTTTGTGAGTGGGACGCAACACGGCTGGATGGCTTCACGCCCTATTGTCGATCCGCGGTTGCAGGCTGAACCGCTGGTGAATTCTTCTTCGTGATGGGAAATGAGAGTGACATGTGCCCGACCAAACACCTCCAGCGAGTCTCTCATTGGTTCCCCCTCTTGCAGTTCATCCTGCGGACAAATTGCAGACGGTACGAAAGAGGCATGGAAAGGCGCCGAGTCTCCAAGTGGGGAGATTGTTAGTAAGGGGGCCTGAATGGAGAACACGAGCACCAGGAGAGGAAAACTGAGGTGAGTTTCAGAAAGCTTTCCCGATCCCACGGTGTAGCATGCGCTGGGTTTCCAATGAGTGCTTTCGCTGTCGGAAGATTGCGTTGAACCTGGAGAGTTGGGACCCATGGAATGGGGAGCACGCAGGATTCCTTTCAAGGGTCTGCATTTGCTTTCCCAACCTCACCAATTGTCTCAGCCCCAAGAGTGTCCAGCCTTATGTCTTCTGCCGCTGGGGCTGTAGATGTGGTCAATCCTGGTTGCATGCCAGTCCCTGAACGCATTTTGGAAGAATTTCTCTCTGTTTTGCCCTGCTTGTTTCTTCTTTGTGTTGGAAATGTATCCTCAGAATGGGTCTGAGCTGATTTTCCCTGCTGGTTTTAGGCCGCTTTACACACACTTGATGCACTTACACAGAGATATCAAGACTTAGCTTTTAAGATGCTTACTAGTCGGATAGATACTTGTGCGATGAACAGGGTCTGGTGAGTCCAGTTGATTGAGCAAGGAGTAGGTCGTGTCCATTCCATATTCGGTTTTCGGAAGGGTATCTGTGCTCATTTCAAACTCGAGTTTTATGCGTCACCGCACCTCACCTTTCCCCTGAAGCAGGCATAAGTGTGTTTTCTAAAAGCGTGACTCTGTTCTGTTTGGGGATTCCGTTCATGGGGAGCGATTTTTACATTCCCTCGATAAGTGATATCATAAGTTTCTTTTTTTGTGGGACTTATTTCACTGAGGATGATCGTACCTAAATCCACTCAGGATGCTGCTACCAGCCTCATGACGTGGATTTCATGGCTGAGTGACACTCCATTGGACCTACGTAGCACCACTTGTCCACTTGTCCACTTGTCTTTGTCCACTTGTCCACTCGTCTTTGTCCACTTGGCTCTTTCCTGGGATATGAAACGTGTACCGGAGTGGAGGTTCTTGTCAAGACAGCAGCCCTCAACTTTGGGGTCCCTGTGTCTGGTTGATTTTTTCATTTTCCCAAGGTCAACGCCCATGTGTGGAAGTGCCCTATGCTCTGTGGTTCTGTGTTTTACATGGTTTGGGAAAGAGGATACACTTGTGAAGATTGGCTGTTGGCCATTGACATCCCGCCCATCAGCTTAACAAGGCTCCCTTGACTCCGTGGGCTGTCCTGCCTTTCTGGTTTTTAGACTTTTTTCGCCTGGCCCTTTTGCCCCGGGGGGGGGGGCGAGAGATTTCTTTGTAGTGCTGATTTGCTCTCCCAGGTTGCTTGGTTGGCCAAAAAGGGCGTATGCGTTTTTTCCTGAATATATTCAGGAAAAAACGCATACGCCCTTTTTGGCCAACCGCATCATTGTCCACGTTCTGGCGCTTTTCATGTGCTATCGGGGCCATTCCGATGTACCCGTTGACATCCGTTTCCTGCAGTTCTGCCTTGCGTTCAGCGCCTCTTCGTAGCCTGACCTCAATATATTTTGGGGCGATAGTTATCGTTTAGAACTCTGCAGGTTTGGGAAGTGCAGGGCCCCTGAGCTCCATTTCCCAAGTCGCTTTTTTGTGAGTGGGACGCAACACGGCTGGATGGCTTCACGCCCTATTGTCGATCCGCGGTGGCAGGCTGAACCGCTGGTGAATTCTTCTTCGTGATGGGAAATGAGAGTGACATGTGCCCGACCAAACACCTCCAGCGAGTCTCTCATTGGTTCCCCCTCTTGCAGTTCATCCTGCGGACAAATTGCAGACGGCACGAAAGAGGCATGGAAAGGCGCCGAGTCTCCAAGTGGGGAGATTGTTAGTAAGGGGGCCTGAATGGAGAACACGAGCACCAGGAGAGGAAAACTGAGGTGAGTTTCAGAAAGCTTTCCCGATCCCACGGTGTAGCATCCGCTGGGTTTCCAATGAGTGCTTTCGCTGTCGGAAGATTGCGTTGAACCTGGAGAGTTGGGAGCCATGGAATGGGGAGCACGCAGGATTCCTTTCAAGGGTCTGCATTTGCTTTCCCAACCTCACCAATCGTCTCAGCCCCAAGAGTGTCCAGCCTTATGTCTTCTGCCGCTGGGGCTGTAGATGTGGTCAATCCTGGTTGCATGCCAGTCCCTGAACGCATTTTGGAAGAATTTCTCTCTGTTTTGCCCTGCTTGTTTCTTCTTTGTGTTGGAAATGTATCCTCAGAATGGGTCTGAGCTGATTTTCCCTGCTGGTTTTAGGCCGCTTTACACACACTTGATGCACTTACACAGAGATATCAAGACTTAGCTTTTAAGATGCTTACTAGTCGGATAGATACTTGTGCGATGAACAGGGTCTGGTGAGTCCAGTTGATTGAGCAAGGAGTAGGTCGTGTCCATTCCATATTCGGTTTTCGGAAGGGTATCTGTGCTCATTTCAAACTCGAGTTTTATGCGTCACCGCACCTCACCTTTCCCCTGAAGCAGGCATAAGTGTGTTTTCTAAAAGCGTGACTCTGTTCTGTTTGGGGATTCCGTTCATGGGGAGCGATTTTTACATTCCCTCGATAAGTGATATCATAAGTTTCTTTTTTTGTGGGACTTATTTCACTGAGGATGATCGTACCTAAATCCACTCAGGATGCTGCTACCAGCCTCATGACGTGGATTTCATGGCTGAGTGACACTCCATTGGACCTACGTAGCACCACTTGTCCACTTGTCCACTTGTCTTTGTCCACTTGTCCACTCGTCTTTGTCCACTTGGCTCTTTCCTGGGATATGAAACGTGTACCGGAGTGGAGGTTCTTGTCAAGACAGCAGCCCTCAACTTTGGGGTCCCTGTGTCTGGTTGATTTTTTCATTTTCCCAAGGTCAACGCCCATGTGTGGAAGTGCCCTATGCTCTGTGGTTCTGTGTTTTACATGGTTTGGGAAAGAGGATACACTTGTGAAGATTGGCTGTTGGCCATTGACATCCCGCCCATCAGCTTAACAAGGCTCCCTTGACTCCGTGGGCTGTCCTGCCTTTCTGGTTTTTAGACTTTTTTCGCCTGGCCCTTTTGCCCACCGGGGGGGGGGGCGAGAGATTTCTTTGTAGTGCTGATTTGCTCTCCCAGGTTGCTTGGTTGGCCAAAAAGGGCGTATGCGTTTTTTCCTGAATATATTCAGGAAAAAACGCATACGCCCTTTTTGGCCAACCGCATCATTGTCCACGTTCTGGCGCTTTTCATGTGCTATCGGGGCCATTCCGATGTACCCGTTGACATCCGTTTCCTGCAGTTCTGCCTTGCGTTCAGCGCCTCTTCGTAGCCTGCCCTCAATATATTTTGGGGCGATAGTTATCGTTTAGAACTCTGCAGGTTTGGGAAGTGCAGGGCCCCTGAGTTCCATTTCCCAAGTCGCTTTTTTGTGAGTGGGACGCAACACGGCTGGATGGCTTCACGCCCTATTGTCGATCCGCGGTGGCAGGCTGAACCGCTGGTGAATTCTTCTTCGTGATGGGAAATGAGAGTGACATGTGCCCGACCAAACACCTCCAGCGAGTCTCTCATTGGTTCCCCCTCTTGCAGTTCATCCTGCGGACAAATTGCAGACGGCACGAAAGAGGCATGGAAAGGCGCCGAGTCTCCAAGTGGGGAGATTGTTAGTAAGGGGGCCTGAATGGAGAACACGAGCACCAGGAGAGGAAAACTGAGGTGAGTTTCAGAAAGCTTTCCCGATCCCACGGTGTAGCATCCGCTGGGTTTCCAATGAGTGCTTTCGCTGTCGGAAGATTGCGTTGAACCTGGAGAGTTGGGAGCCATGGAATGGGGAGCACGCAGGATTCCTTTCAAGGGTCTGCATTTGCTTTCCCAACCTCACCAATCGTCTCAGCCCCAAGAGTGTCCAGCCTTATGTCTTCTGCCGCTGGGGCTGTAGATGTGGTCAATCCTGGTTGCATGCCAGTCCCTGAACGCATTTTGGAAGAATTTCTCTCTGTTTTGCCCTGCTTGTTTCTTCTTTGTGTTGGAAATGTATCCTCAGAATGGGTCTGAGCTGATTTTCCCTGCTGGTTTTAGGCCGCTTTACACACACTTGATGCACTTACACAGAGATATCAAGACTTAGCTTTTAAGATGCTTACTAGTCGGATAGATACTTGTGCGATGAACAGGGTCTGGTGAGTCCAGTTGATTGAGCAAGGAGTAGGTCGTGTCCATTCCATATTCGGTTTTCGGAAGGGTATCTGTGCTCATTTCAAACTCGAGTTTTATGCGTCACCGCACCTCACCTTTCCCCTGAAGCAGGCATAAGTGTGTTTTCTAAAAGCGTGACTCTGTTCTGTTTGGGGATTCCGTTCATGGGGAGCGATTTTTACATTCCCTCGATAAGTGATATCATAAGTTTCTTTTTTTGTGGGACTTATTTCACTGAGGATGATCGTACCTAAATCCACTCAGGATGCTGCTACCAGCCTCATGACGTGGATTTCATGGCTGAGTGACACTCCATTGGACCTACGTAGCACCACTTGTCCACTTGTCTTTGTCCACTTGTCCACTCGTCTTTGTCCACTTGGCTCTTTCCTGGGATATGAAACGTGTACCGGAGTGGAGGTTCTTGTCAAGACAGCAGCCCTCAACTTTGGGGTCCCTGTGTCTGGTTGATTTTTTCATTTTCCCAAGGTCAACGCCCATGTGTGGAAGTGCCCTATGCTCTGTGGTTCTGTGTTTTACATGGTTTGGGAAAGAGGATACACTTGTGAAGATGGGCTGTTGGCCATTGACATCCCGCCCATCAGCTTAACAAGGCTCCCTTGACTCCGTGGGCTGTCCTGCCTTTCTGGTTTTTAGACTTTTTTCGCCTGGCCCTTTTGCCCCGGGGGGGGGGCGAGAGATTTCTTTGTAGTGCTGATTTGCTCTCCCAGGTTGCTTGGTTGGCCAAAAAGGGCGTATGCGTTTTTTCCTGAATATATTCAGGAAAAAACGCATACGCCCTTTTTGGCCAACCGCATCATTGTCCACGTTCTGGCGCTTTTCATGTGCTATCGGGGCCATTCCGATGTACCGGTTGACATCCGTTTCCTGCAGTTCTGCCTTGCGTTCAGCGCCTCTTCGTAGCCTGCCCTCAATATATTTTGGGGCGATAGTTATCGTTTAGAACTCTGCAGGTTTGGGAAGTGCAGGGCCCCTGAGCTCCATTTCCCAAGTCACTTTTTTGTGAGTGGGACGCAACACGGCTGGATGGCTTCACGCCCTATTGTCGATCCGCGGTTGCAGGCTGAACCGCTGGTGAATTCTTCTTCGTGATGGGAAATGAGAGTGACATGTGCCCGACCAAACACCTCCAGCGAGTCTCTCATTGGTTCCCCCTCTTGCAGTTCATCCTGCGGACAAATTGCAGACGGTACGAAAGAGGCATGGAAAGGCGCCGAGTCTCCAAGTGGGGAGATTGTTAGTAAGGGGGCCTGAATGGAGAACACGAGCACCAGGAGAGGAAAACTGAGGTGAGTTTCAGAAAGCTTTCCCGATCCCACGGTGTAGCATCCGCTGGGTTTCCAATGAGTGCTTTCGCTGTCGGAAGATTGCGTTGAACCTGGAGAGTTGGGAGCCATGGAATGGGGAGCACGACGGATTCCTTTCAAGGGTCTGCATTTGCTTTCCCAACCTCACCAATCGTCTCAGCCCCAAGAGTGTCCAGCCTTATGTCTTCTGCCGCTGGGGCTGTAGATGTGGTCAATCCTGGTTGCATGCCAGTCCCTGAACGCATTTTGGAAGAATTTCTCTCTGTTTTGCCCTGCTTGTTTCTTCTTTGTGTTGGAAATGTATCCTCAGAATGGGTCTGAGCTGATTTTCCCTGCTGGTTTTAGGCCGCTTTACACACACTTGATGCACTTACACAGAGATATCAAGACTTAGCTTTTAAGATGCTTACTAGTCGGATAGATACTTGTGCGATGAACAGGGTCTGGTGAGTCCAGTTGATTGAGCAAGGAGTAGGTCGTGTCCATTCCATATTCGGTTTTCGGAAGGGTATCTGTGCTCATTTCAAACTCGAGTTTTATGCGTCACCGCACCTCACCTTTCCCCTGAAGCAGGCATAAGTGTGTTTTCTAAAAGCGTGACTCTGTTCTGTTTGGGGATTCCGTTCATGGGGAGCGATTTTTACATTCCCTCGATAAGTGATATCATAAGTTTCTTTTTTTGTGGGACTTATTTCACTGAGGATGATCGTACCTAAATCCACTCAGGATGCTGCTACCAGCCTCATGACGTGGATTTCATGGCTGAGTGACACTCCATTGGACCTACGTTTCACCACTTGTCCACTTGTCCACTTGTCTTTGTCCACTAGTCCACTCGTCTTTGTCCACTTGGCTCTTTCCTGGGATATGAAACGTGTACCGGAGTGGAGGTTCTTGTCAAGACAGCAGCCCTCAACTTTGGGGTCCCTGTGTCTGGTTGATTTTTTCATTTTCCCAAGGTCAACGCCCATGTGTGGAAGTGCCCTATGCTCTGTGGTTCTGTGTTTTACATGGTTTGGGAAAGAGGATACACTTGTGAAGATTGGCTGTTGGCCATTGACATCCCGCCCATCAGCTTAACAAGGCTCCCTTGACTCCGTGGGCTGTCCTGCCTTTCTGGTTTTTAGACTTTTTTCGCCAGGCCCTTTTGCCCCGGGGGGGGGGGGCGAGAGATTTCTTTGTAGTGCTGATTTGCTCTCCCAGGTTGCTTGGTTGGCCAAAAAGGGCGTATGCGTTTTTTCCTGAATATATTCAGGAAAAAACGCATACGCCCTTTTTGGCCAACTGCATCATTGTCCACGTTCTGGCGCTTTTCATGTGCTATCGGGGCCATTCCGATGTACCCGTTGACATCCGTTTCCTGCAGTTCTGCCTTGCGTTCAGCGCCTCTTCGTAGCCTGACCTCAATATATTTTGGGGCGATAGTTATCGTTTAGAACTCTGCAGGTTTGGGAAGTGCAGTGCCCCTGAGCTCCATTTCCCAAGTCGCTTTTTTGTGAGTGGGACGCAACACGGCTGGATGGCTTCACGCCCTATTGTCGATCCCTGGTTGCAGGCTGAACCGCTGGTGAATTCTTCTTCGTGATGGGAAATGAGAGTGACATGTGCCCGACCAAACACCTCCAGCGAGTCTCTCATTGGTTCCCCCTCTTGCAGTTCATCCTGCGGACAAATTGCAGACGGTACGAAAGAGGCATGGAAAGGCGCCGAGTCTCCAAGTGGGGAGATTGTTAGTAAGGGGGCCTGAATGGAGAACACGAGCACCAGGAGAGGAAAACTGAGGTGAGTTTCAGAAAGCTTTCCCGATCCCACGGTGTAGCATCCGCTGGGTTTCCAATGAGTGCTTTCGCTGTCGGAAGATTGCGTTGAACCTGGAGAGTTGGGAGCCATGGAATGGGGAGCACGCAGGATTCCTTTCAAGGGTCTGCATTTGCTTTCCCAACCTCACCAATCGTCTCAGCCCCAAGAGTGTCCAGCCTTATGTCTTCTGCCGCTGGGGCTGTAGATGTGGTCAATCCTGGTTGCATGCCAGTCCCTGAACGCATTTTGGAAGAATTTCTCTCTGTTTTGCCCTGCTTGTTTCTTCTTTGTGTTGGAAATGTATCCTCAGAATGGGTCTGAGCTGATTTTCCCTGCTGGTTTTAGGCCGCTTTACACACACTTGATGCACTTACACAGAGATATCAAGACTTAGCTTTTAAGATGCTTACTAGTCGGATAGATACTTGTGCGATGAACAGGGTCTGGTGAGTCCAGTTGATTGAGCAAGGAGTAGGTCGTGTCCATTCCATATTCGGTTTTCGGAAGGGTATCTGTGCTCATTTCAAACTCGAGTTTTATGCGTCACCGCACCTCACCTTTCCCCTGAAGCAGGCATAAGTGTGTTTTCTAAAAGCGTGACTCTGTTCTGTTTGGGGATTCCGTTCATGGGGAGCGATTTTTACATTCCCTCGATAAGTGATATCATAAGTTTCTTTTTTTGTGGGACTTATTTCACTGAGGATGATCGTACCTAAATCCACTCAGGATGCTGCTACCAGCCTCATGACGTGGATTTCATGGCTGAGTGACACTCCATTGGACCTACGTAGCACCACTTGTCCACTTGTCCACTTGTCTTTGTCCACTTGTCCACTCGTCTTTGTCCACTTGGCTCTTTCCTGGGATATGAAACGTGTACCGGAGTGGAGGTTCTTGTCAAGACAGCAGCCCTCAACTTTGGGGTCCCTGTGTCTGGTTGATTTTTTCATTTTCCCAAGGTCAACGCCCATGTGTGGAAGTGCCCTATGCTCTGTGGTTCTGTGTTTTACATGGTTTGGGAAAGAGGATACACTTGTGAAGATTGGCTGTTGGCCATTGACATCCCGCCCATCAGCTTAACAAGGCTCCCTTGACTCCGTGGGCTGTCCTGCCTTTCTGGTTTTTAGACTTTTTTCGCCTGGCCCTTTTGCCCCGGGGGGGGGGGCGAGAGATTTCTTTGTAGTGCTGATTTGCTCTCCCAGGTTGCTTGGTTGGCCAAAAAGGGCGTATGCGTTTTTTCCTGAATATATTCAGGAAAAAACGCATACGCCCTTTTTGGCCAACCGCATCATTGTCCACGTTCTGGCGCTTTTCATGTGCTATCGGGGCCATTCCGATGTACCCGTTGACATCCGTTTCCTGCAGTTCTGCCTTGCGTTCAGCGCCTCTTCGTAGCCTGACCTCAATATATTTTGGGGCGATAGTTATCGTTTAGAACTCTGCAGGTTTGGGAAGTGCAGGGCCCCTGAGCTCCATTTCCCAAGTCGCTTTTTTGTGAGTGGGACGCAACACGGCTGGATGGCTTCACGCCCTATTGTCGATCCGCGGTGGCAGGCTGAACCGCTGGTGAATTCTTCTTCGTGATGGGAAATGAGAGTGACATGTGCCCGACCAAACACCTCCAGCGAGTCTCTCATTGGTTCCCCCTCTTGCAGTTCATCCTGCGGACAAATTGCAGACGGCACGAAAGAGGCATGGAAAGGCGCCGAGTCTCCAAGTGGGGAGATTGTTAGTAAGGGGGCCTGAATGGAGAACACGAGCACCAGGAGAGGAAAACTGAGGTGAGTTTCAGAAAGCTTTCCCGATCCCACGGTGTAGCATCCGCTGGGTTTCCAATGAGTGCTTTCGCTGTCGGAAGATTGCGTTGAACCTGGAGAGTTGGGAGCCATGGAATGGGGAGCACGCAGGATTCCTTTCAAGGGTCTGCATTTGCTTTCCCAACCTCACCAATCGTCTCAGCCCCAAGAGTGTCCAGCCTTATGTCTTCTGCCGCTGGGGCTGTAGATGTGGTCAATCCTGGTTGCATGCCAGTCCCTGAACGCATTTTGGAAGAATTTCTCTCTGTTTTGCCCTGCTTGTTTCTTCTTTGTGTTGGAAATGTATCCTCAGAATGGGTCTGAGCTGATTTTCCCTGCTGGTTTTAGGCCGCTTTACACACACTTGATGCACTTACACAGAGATATCAAGACTTAGCTTTTAAGATGCTTACTAGTCGGATAGATACTTGTGCGATGAACAGGGTCTGGTGAGTCCAGTTGATTGAGCAAGGAGTAGGTCGTGTCCATTCCATATTCGGTTTTCGGAAGGGTATCTGTGCTCATTTCAAACTCGAGTTTTATGCGTCACCGCACCTCACCTTTCCCCTGAAGCAGGCATAAGTGTGTTTTCTAAAAGCGTGACTCTGTTCTGTTTGGGGATTCCGTTCATGGGGAGCGATTTTTACATTCCCTCGATAAGTGATATCATAAGTTTCTTTTTTTGTGGGACTTATTTCACTGAGGATGATCGTACCTAAATCCACTCAGGATGCTGCTACCAGCCTCATGACGTGGATTTCATGGCTGAGTGACACTCCATTGGACCTACGTAGCACCACTTGTCCACTTGTCCACTTGTCTTTGTCCACTTGTCCACTCGTCTTTGTCCACTTGGCTCTTTCCTGGGATATGAAACGTGTACCGGAGTGGAGGTTCTTGTCAAGACAGCAGCCCTCAACTTTGGGGTCCCTGTGTCTGGTTGATTTTTTCATTTTCCCAAGGTCAACGCCCATGTGTGGAAGTGCCCTATGCTCTGTGGTTCTGTGTTTTACATGGTTTGGGAAAGAGGATACACTTGTGAAGATTGGCTGTTGGCCATTGACATCCCGCCCATCAGCTTAACAAGGCTCCCTTGACTCCGTGGGCTGTCCTGCCTTTCTGGTTTTTAGACTTTTTTCGCCTGGCCCTTTTGCCCCGGGGGGGGGGGGGCGAGAGATTTCTTTGTAGTGCTGATTTGCTCTCCCAGGTTGCTTGGTTGGCCAAAAAGGGCGTATGCGTTTTTTCCTGAATATATTCAGGAAAAAACGCATACGCCCTTTTTGGCCAACCGCATCATTGTCCACGTTCTGGCGCTTTTCATGTGCTATCGGGGCCATTCCGATGTACCCGTTGACATCCGTTTCCTGCAGTTCTGCCTTGCGTTCAGCGCCTCTTCGTAGCCTGCGCTCAATATATTTTGGGGCGATAGTTATCGTTTAGAACTCTGCAGGTTTGGGAAGTGCAGGGCCCCTGAGCTCCATTTCCCAAGTCGCTTTTTTGTGAGTGGGACGCAACACGGCTGGATGGCTTCACGCCCTATTGTCGATCCGCGGTGGCAGGCTGAACCGCTGGTGAATTCTTCTTCGTGATGGGAAATGAGAGTGACATGTGCCCGACCAAACACCTCCAGCGAGTCTCTCATTGGTTCCCCCTCTTGCAGTTCATCCTGCGGACAAATTGCAGACGGTACGAAAGAGGCATGGAAAGGCGCCGAGTCTCCAAGTGGGGAGATTGTTAGTAAGGGGGCCTGAATGGAGAACACGAGCACCAGGAGAGGAAAACTGAGGTGAGTTTCAGAAAGCTTTCCCGATCCCACGGTGTAGCATCCGCTGGGTTTCCAATGAGTGCTTTCGCTGTCGGAAGATTGCGTTGAACCTGGAGAGTTGGGAGCCATGGAATGGGGAGCACGCAGGATTCCTTTCAAGGGTCTGCATTTGCTTTCCCAACCTCACCAATCGTCTCAGCCCCAAGAGTGTCCAGCCTTATGTCTTCTGCCGCTGGGGCTGTAGATGTGGTCAATCCTGGTTGCATGCCAGTCCCTGAACGCATTTTGGAAGAATTTCTCTCTGTTTTGCCCTGCTTGTTTCTTCTTTGTGTTGGAAATGTATCCTCAGAATGGGTCTGAGCTGATTTTCCCTGCTGGTTTTAGGCCGCTTTACACACACTTGATGCACTTACACAGAGATATCAAGACTTAGCTTTTAAGATGCTTACTAGTCGGATAGATACTTGTGCGATGAACAGGGTCTGGTGAGTCCAGTTGATTGAGCAAGGAGTAGGTCGTGTCCATTCCATATTCGGTTTTCGGAAGGGTATCTGTGCTCATTTCAAACTCGAGTTTTATGCGTCACCGCACCTCACCTTTCCCCTGAAGCAGGCATAAGTGTGTTTTCTAAAAGCGTGACTCGGTTCTGTTTGGGGATTCCGTTCATGGGGAGCGATTTTTACATTCCCTCGATAAGTGATATCATAAGTTTCTTTTTTTGTGGGACTTATTTCACTGAGGATGATCGTACCTAAATCCACTCAGGATGCTGCTACCAGCCTCATGACGTGGATTTCATGGCTGAGTGACACTCCATTGGACCTACGTAGCACCACTTGTCCACTTGTCCACTTGTCTTTGTCCACTTGTCCACTCGTCTTTGTCCACTTGGCTCTTTCCTGGGATATGAAACGTGTACCGGAGTGGAGGTTCTTGTCAAGACAGCAGCCCTCAACTTTGGGGTCCCTGTGTCTGGTTGATTTTTTCATTTTCCCAAGGTCAACGCCCATGTGTGGAAGTGCCCTATGCTCTGTGGTTCTGTGTTTTACATGGTTTGGGAAAGAGGATACACTTGTGAAGATTGGCTGTTGGCCATTGACATCCCGCCCATCAGCTTAACAAGGCTCGCTTGACTCCGTGGCCTGTCCTGCCTTTCTGGTTTTTAGACTTTTTTCGCCTGGCCCTTTTGCCCCGGGGGGGGGGGGGGCGAGAGATTTCTTTGTAGTGCTGATTTGCTCTCCCAGGTTGCTTGGTTGGCCAAAAAGGGCGTATGCGTTTTTTCCTGAATATATTCAGGAAAAAACGCATACGCCCTTTTTGGCCAACCGCATCATTGTCCACGTTCTGGCGCTTTTCATGTGCTATCGGGGCCATTCCGATGTACCCGTTGACATCCGTTTCCTGCAGTTCTGCCTTGCGTTCAGCGCCTCTTCGTAGCCTGACCTCAATATATTTTGGGGCGATAGTTATCGTTTAGAACTCTGCAGGTTTGGGAAGTGCAGGGCCCCTGAGCTCCATTTCCCAAGTCGCTTTTTTGTGAGTGGGACGCAACACGGCTGGATGGCTTCACGCCCTATTGTCGATCCGCGGTTGCAGGCTGAACCGCTGGTGAATTCTTCTTCGTGATGGGAAATGAGAGTGACATGTGCCCGACCAAACACCTCCAGCGAGTCTCTCATTGGTTCCCCCTCTTGCAGTTCATCCTGCGGACAAATTGCAGACGGTACGAAAGAGGCATGGAAAGGCGCCGAGTCTCCAAGTGGGGAGATTGTTAGTAAGGGGGCCTGAATGGAGAACACGAGCACCAGGAGAGGAAAACTGAGGTGAGTTTCAGAAAGCTTTCCCGATCCCACGGTGTAGCATCCGCTGGGTTTCCAATGAGTGCTTTCGCTGTCGGAAGATTGCGTTGAACCTGGAGAGTTGGGAGCCATGGAATGGGGAGCACGACGGATTCCTTTCAAGGGTCTGCATTTGCTTTCCCAACCTCACCAATCGTCTCAGCCCCAAGAGTGTCCAGCCTTATGTCTTCTGCCGCTGGGGCTGTAGATGTGGTCAATCCTGGTTGCATGCCAGTCCCTGAACGCATTTTGGAAGAATTTCTCTCTGTTTTGCCCTGCTTGTTTCTTCTTTGTGTTGGAAATGTATCCTCAGAATGGGTCTGAGCTGATTTTCCCTGCTGGTTTTAGGCCGCTTTACACACACTTGATGCACTTACACAGAGATATCAAGACTTAGCTTTTAAGATGCTTACTAGTCGGATAGATACTTGTGCGATGAACAGGGTCTGGTGAGTCCAGTTGATTGAGCAAGGAGTAGGTCGTGTCCATTCCATATTCGGTTTTCGGAAGGGTATCTGTGCTCATTTCAAACTCGAGTTTTATGCGTCACCGCACCTCACCTTTCCCCTGAAGCAGGCATAAGTGTGTTTTCTAAAAGCGTGACTCTGTTCTGTTTGGGGATTCCGTTCATGGGGAGCGATTTTTACATTCCCTCGATAAGTGATATCATAAGTTTCTTTTTTTGTGGGACTTATTTCACTGAGGATGATCGTACCTAAATCCACTCAGGATGCTGCTACCAGCCTCATGACGTGGATTTCATGGCTGAGTGACACTCCATTGGACCTACGTAGCACCACTTGTCCACTTGTCCACTTGTCTTTGTCCACTTGTCCACTCGTCTTTGTCCACTTGGCTCTTTCCTGGCATATGAAACGTGTACCGGAGTGGAGGTTCTTGTCAAGACAGCAGCCCTCAACTTTGGGGTCCCTGTGTCTGGTTGATTTTTTCATTTTCCCAAGGTCAACGCCCATGTGTGGAAGTGCCCTATGCTCTGTGGTTCTGTGTTTTACATGGTTTGGGAAAGAGGATACACTTGTGAAGATTGGCTGTTGGCCATTGACATCCCGCCCATCAGCTTAACAAGGCTCCCTTGACTCCGTGGGCTGTCCTGCCTTTCTGGTTTTTAGACTTTTTTCGCCTGGCCCTTTTGCCCCGGGGGGGGGGGCGAGAGATTTCTTTGTAGTGCTGATTTGCTCTCCCAGGTTGCTTGGTTGGCCAAAAAGGGCGTATGCGTTTTTTCCTGAATATATTCAGGAAAAAACGCATACGCCCTTTTTGGCCAACCGCATCATTGTCCACGTTCTGGCGCTTTTCATGTGCTATCGGGGCCATTCCGATGTACCCGTTGACATCCGTTTCCTGCAGTTCTGCCTTGCGTTCAGCGCCTCTTCGTAGCCTGCCCTCAATATATTTTGGGGCGATAGTTATCGTTTAGAACTCTGCAGGTTTGGGAAGTGCAGTGCCCCTGAGCTCCATTTCCCAAGTCGCTTTTTTGTGAGTGGGACGCAACACGGCTGGATGGCTTCACGCCCTATTGTCGATCCGCGGTGGCAGGCTGAACCGCTGGTGAATTCTTCTTCGTGATGGGAAATGAGAGTGACATGTGCCCGACCAAACACCTCCAGCGAGTCTCTCATTGGTTCCCCCTCTTGCAGTTCATCCTGCGGACAAATTGCAGACGGTACGAAAGAGGCATGGAAAGGCGCCGAGGCTCCAAGTGGGGAGATTGTTAGTAAGGGGGCCTGAATGGAGAACACGAGCACCAGGAGAGGAAAACTGAGGTGAGTTTCAGAAAGCTTTCCCGATCCCACGGTGTAGCATCCGCTGGGTTTCCAATGAGTGCTTTCGCTGTCGGAAGATTGCGTTGAACCTGGAGAGTTGGGAGCCATGGAATGGGGAGCACGCAGGATTCCTTTCAAGGGTCTGCATTTGCTTTCCCAACCTCACCAATCGTCTCAGCCCCAAGAGTGTCCAGCCTTATGTCTTCTGCCGCTGGGGCTGTAGATGTGGTCAATCCTGGTTGCATGCCAGTCCCTGAACGCATTTTGGAAGAATTTCTCTCTGTTTTGCCCTGCTTGTTTCTTCTTTGTGTTGGAAATGTATCCTCAGAATGGGTCTGAGCTGATTTTCCCTGCTGGTTTTAGGCCGCTTTACACACACTTGATGCACTTACACAGAGATATCAAGACTTAGCTTTTAAGATGCTTACTAGTCGGATAGATACTTGTGCGATGAACAGGGTCTGGTGAGTCCAGTTGATTGAGCAAGGAGTAGGTCGTGTCCATTCCATATTCGGTTTTCGGAAGGGTATCTGTGCTCATTTCAAACTCGAGTTTTATGCGTCACCGCACCTCACCTTTCCCCTGAAGCAGGCATAAGTGTGTTTTCTAAAAGCGTGACTCTGTTCTGTTTGGGGATTCCGTTCATGGGGAGCGATTTTTACATTCCCTCGATAAGTGATATCATAAGTTTCTTTTTTTGTGGGACTTATTTCACTGAGGATGATCGTACCTAAATCCACTCAGGATGCTGCTACCAGCCTCATGACGTGGATTTCATGGCTGAGTGACACTCCATTGGACCTACGTAGCACCACTTGTCCACTTGTCCACTTGTCTTTGTCCACTTGTCCACTCGTCTTTGTCCACTTGGCTCTTTCCTGGGATATGAAACGTGTACCGGAGTGGAGGTTCTTGTCAAGACAGCAGCCCTCAACTTTGGGGTCCCTGTGTCTGGTTGATTTTTTCATTTTCCCAAGGTCAACGCCCATGTGTGGAAGTGCCCTATGCTCTGTGGTTCTGTGTTTTACATGGTTTGGGAAAGAGGATACACTTGTGAAGATTGGATGTTGGCCATTGACATCCCGCCCATCAGCTTAACAAGGCTCCCTTGACTCCGTGGGCTGTCCTGCCTTTCTGGTTTTTAGACTTTTTTCGCCTGGCCCTTTTGCCCCGGGGGGGGGGGGCGAGAGATTTCTTTGTAGTGCTGATTTGCTCTCCCAGGTTGCTTGGTTGGCCAAAAAGGGCGTATGCGTTTTTTCCTGAATATATTCAGGAAAAAACGCATACGCCCTTTTTGGCCAACCGCATCATTGTCCACGTTCTGGCGCTTTTCATGTGCTATCGGGGCCATTCCGATGTACCCGTTGACATCCGTTTCCTGCAGTTCTGCCTTGCGTTCAGCGCCTCTTCGTAGCCTGCGCTCAATATATTTTGGGGCGATAGTTATCGTTTAGAACTCTGCAGGTTTGGGAAGTGCAGGGCCCCTGAGCTCCATTTCCCAAGTCGCTTTTTTGTGAGTGGGACGCAACACGGCTGGATGGCTTCACGCCCTATTGTCGATCCGCGGTTGCAGGCTGAACCGCTGGTGAATTCTTCTTCGTGATGGGAAATGAGAGTGACATGTGCCCGACCAAACACCTCCAGCGAGTCTCTCATTGGTTCCCCCTCTTGCAGTTCATCCTGCGGACAAATTGCAGACGGTACGAAAGAGGCATGGAAAGGCGCCGAGTCTCCAAGTGGGGAGATTGTTAGTAAGGGGGCCTGAATGGAGAACACGAGCACCAGGAGAGGAAAACTGAGGTGAGTTTCAGAAAGCTTTCCCGATCCCACGGTGTAGCATCCGCTGGGTTTCCAATGAGTGCTTTCGCTGTCGGAAGATTGCGTTGAACCTGGAGAGTTGGGACCCATGGAATGGGGAGCACGCAGGATTCCTTTCAAGGGTCTGCATTTGCTTTCCCAACCTCACCAATCGTCTCAGCCCCAAGAGTGTCCAGCCTTATGTCTTCTGCCGCTGGGGCTGTAGATGTGGTCAATCCTGGTTGCATGCCAGTCCCTGAACGCATTTTGGAAGAATTTCTCTCTGTTTTGCCCTGCTTGTTTCTTCTTTGTGTTGGAAATGTATCCTCAGAATGGGTCTGAGCTGATTTTCCCTGCTGGTTTTAGGCCGCTTTACACACACTTGATGCACTTACACAGAGATATCAAGACTTAGCTTTTAAGATGCTTACTAGTCGGATAGATACTTGTGCGATGAACAGGGTCTGGTGAGTCCAGTTGATTGAGCAAGGAGTAGGTCGTGTCCATTCCATATTCGGTTTTCGGAAGGGTATCTGTGCTCATTTCAAACTCGAGTTTTATGCGTCACCGCACCTCACCTTTCCCCTGAAGCAGGCATAAGTGTGTTTTCTAAAAGCGTGACTCTGTTCTGTTTGGGGATTCCGTTCATGGGGAGCGATTTTTACATTCCCTCGATAAGTGATATCATAAGTTTCTTTTTTTGTGGGACTTATTTCACTGAGGATGATCGTACCTAAATCCACTCAGGATGCTGCTACCAGCCTCATGACGTGGATTTCATGGCTGAGTGACACTCCATTGGACCTACGTAGCACCACTTGTCCACTTGTCCACTTGTCTTTGTCCACTTGTCCACTCGTCTTTGTCCACTTGGCTCTTTCCTGGGATATGAAACGTGTACCGGAGTGGAGGTTTTTGTCAAGACAGCAGCCCTCAACTTTGGGGTCCCTGTGTCTGGTTGATTTTTTCATTTTCCCAAGGTCAACGCCCATGTGTGGAAGTGCCCTATGCTCTGTGGTTCTGTGTTTTACATGGTTTGGGAAAGAGGATACACTTGTGAAGATTGGCTGTTGGCCATTGACATCCCGCCCATCAGCTTAACAAGGCTCCCTTGACTCCGTGGGCTGTCCTGCCTTTCTGGTTTTTAGACTTTTTTCGCCTGGCCCTTTTGCCCCGGGGGGGGGGGGCGAGAGATTTCTTTGTAGTGCTGATTTGCTCTCCCAGGTTGCTTGGTTGGCCAAAAAGGGCGTATGCGTTTTTTCCTGAATATATTCAGGAAAAAACGCATACGCCCTTTTTGGCCAACCGCATCATTGTCCACGTTCTGGCGCTTTTCATGTGCTATCGGGGCCATTCCGATGTACCCGTTGACATCCGTTTCCTGCAGTTCTGCCTTGCGTTCAGCGCCTCTTCGTAGCCTGACCTCAATATATTTTGGGGCGATAGTTATCGTTTAGAACTCTGCAGGTTTGGGAAGTGCAGGGCCCCTGAGCTCCATTTCCCAAGTCGCTTTTTTGTGAGTGGGACGCAACACGGCTGGATGGCTTCACGCCCTATTGTCGATCCGCGGTGGCAGGCTGAACCGCTGGTGAATTCTTCTTCGTGATGGGAAATGAGAGTGACATGTGCCCGACCAAACACCTCCAGCGAGTCTCTCATTGGTTCCCCCTCTTGCAGTTCATCCTGCGGACAAATTGCAGACGGCACGAAAGAGGCATGGAAAGGCGCCGAGTCTCCAAGTGGGGAGATTGTTAGTAAGGGGGCCTGAATGGAGAACACGAGCACCAGGAGAGGAAAACTGAGGTGAGTTTCAGAAAGCTTTCCCGATCCCACGGTGTAGCATCCGCTGGGTTTCCAATGAGTGCTTTCGCTGTCGGAAGATTGCGTTGAACCTGGAGAGTTGGGACCCATGGAATGGGGAGCACGCAGGATTCCTTTCAAGGGTCTGCATTTGCTTTCCCAACCTCACCAATCGTCTCAGCCCCAAGAGTGTCCAGCCTTATGTCTTCTGCCGCTGGGGCTGTAGATGTGGTCAATCCTGGTTGCATGCCAGTCCCTGAACGCATTTTGGAAGAATTTCTCTCTGTTTTGCCCTGCTTGTTTCTTCTTTGTGTTGGAAATGTATCCTCAGAATGGGTCTGAGCTGATTTTCCCTGCTGGTTTTAGGCCGCTTTACACACACTTGATGCACTTACACAGAGATATCAAGACTTAGCTTTTAAGATGCTTACTAGTCGGATAGATACTTGTGCGATGAACAGGGTCTGGTGAGTCCAGTTGATTGAGCAAGGAGTAGGTCGTGTCCATTCCATATTCGGTTTTCGGAAGGGTATCTGTGCTCATTTCAAACTCGAGTTTTATGCGTCACCGCACCTCACCTTTCCCCTGAAGCAGGCATAAGTGTGTTTTCTAAAAGCGTGACTCTGTTCTGTTTGGGGATTCCGTTCATGGGGAGCGATTTTTACATTCCCTCGATAAGTGATATCATAAGTTTCTTTTTTTGTGGGACTTATTTCACTGAGGATGATCGTACCTAAATCCACTCAGGATGCTGCTACCAGCCTCATGACGTGGATTTCATGGCTGAGTGACACTCCATTGGACCTACGTAGCACCACTTGTCCACTTGTCCACTTGTCTTTGTCCACTTGTCCACTCGTCTTTGTCCACTTGGCTCTTTCCTGGGATATGAAACGTGTACCGGAGTGGAGGTTTTTGTCAAGACAGCAGCCCTCAACTTTGGGGTCCCTGTGTCTGGTTGATTTTTTCATTTTCCCAAGGTCAACGCCCATGTGTGGAAGTGCCCTATGCTCTGTGGTTCTGTGTTTTACATGGTTTGGGAAAGAGGATACACTTGTGAAGATTGGCTGTTGGCCATTGACATCCCGCCCATCAGCTTAACAAGGCTCCCTTGACTCCGTGGGCTGTCCTGCCTTTCTGGTTTTTAGACTTTTTTCGCCTGGCCCTTTTGCCCCGGGGGGGGGGGCGAGAGATTTCTTTGTAGTGCTGATTTGCTCTCCCAGGTTGCTTGGTTGGCCAAAAAGGGCGTATGCGTTTTTTCCTGAATATATTCAGGAAAAAACGCATACGCCCTTTTTGGCCAACCGCATCATTGTCCACGTTCTGGCGCTTTTCATGTGCTATCGGGGCCATTCCGATGTACCCGTTGACATCCGTTTCCTGCAGTTCTGCCTTGCGTTCAGCGCCTCTTCGTAGCCTGACCTCAATATATTTTGGGGCGATAGTTATCGTTTAGAACTCTGCAGGTTTGGGAAGTGCAGGGCCCCTGAGCTCCATTTCCCAAGTCGCTTTTTTGTGAGTGGGACGCAACACGGCTGGATGGCTTCACGCCCTATTGTCGATCCGCGGTGGCAGGCTGAACCGCTGGTGAATTCTTCTTCGTGATGGGAAATGAGAGTGACATGTGCCCGACCAAACACCTCCAGCGAGTCTCTCATTGGTTCCCCCTCTTGCAGTTCATCCTGCGGACAAATTGCAGACGGCACGAAAGAGGCATGGAAAGGCGCCGAGTCTCCAAGTGGGGAGATTGTTAGTAAGGGGGCCTGAATGGAGAACACGAGCACCAGGAGAGGAAAACTGAGGTGAGTTTCAGAAAGCTTTCCCGATCCCACGGTGTAGCATCCGCTGGGTTTCCAATGAGTGCTTTCGCTGTCGGAAGATTGCGTTGAACCTGGAGAGTTGGGAGCCATGGAATGGGGAGCACGCAGGATTCCTTTCAAGGGTCTGCATTTGCTTTCCCAACCTCACCAATCGTCTCAGCCCCAAGAGTGTCCAGCCTTATGTCTTCTGCCGCTGGGGCTGTAGATGTGGTCAATCCTGGTTGCATGCCAGTCCCTGAACGCATTTTGGAAGAATTTCTCTCTGTTTTGCCCTGCTTGTTTCTTCTTTGTGTTGGAAATGTATCCTCAGAATGGGTCTGAGCTGATTTTCCCTGCTGGTTTTAGGCCGCTTTACACACACTTGATGCACTTACACAGAGATATCAAGACTTAGCTTTTAAGATGCTTACTAGTCGGATAGATACTTGTGCGATGAACAGGGTCTGGTGAGTCCAGTTGATTGAGCAAGGAGTAGGTCGTGTCCATTCCATATTCGGTTTTCGGAAGGGTATCTGTGCTCATTTCAAACTCGAGTTTTATGCGTCACCGCACCTCACCTTTCCCCTGAAGCAGGCATAAGTGTGTTTTCTAAAAGCGTGACTCTGTTCTGTTTGGGGATTCCGTTCATGGGGAGCGATTTTTACATTCCCTCGATAAGTGATATCATAAGTTTCTTTTTTTGTGGGACTTATTTCACTGAGGATGATCGTACCTAAATCCACTCAGGATGCTGCTACCAGCCTCATGACGTGGATTTCATGGCTGAGTGACACTCCATTGGACCTACGTAGCACCACTTGTCCACTTGTCCACTTGTCTTTGTCCACTTGTCCACTCGTCTTTGTCCACTTGGCTCTTTCCTGGGATATGAAACGTGTACCGGAGTGGAGGTTCTTGTCAAGACAGCAGCCCTCAACTTTGGGGTCCCTGTGTCTGGTTGATTTTTTCATTTTCCCAAGGTCAACGCCCATGTGTGGAAGTGCCCTATGCTCTGTGGTTCTGTGTTTTACATGGTTTGGGAAAGAGGATACACTTGTGAAGATTGGCTGTTGGCCATTGACATCCCGCCCATCAGCTTAACAAGGCTCCCTTGACTCCGTGGGCTGTCCTGCCTTTCTGGTTTTTAGACTTTTTTCGCCTGGCCCTTTTGCCCCGGGGGGGGGGGGCGAGAGATTTCTTTGTAGTGCTGATTTGCTCTCCCAGGTTGCTTGGTTGGCCAAAAAGGGCGTATGCGTTTTTTCCTGAATATATTCAGGAAAAAACGCATACGCCCTTTTTGGCCAACCGCATCATTGTCCACGTTCTGGCGCTTTTCATGTGCTATCGGGGCCATTCCGATGTACCCGTTGACATCCGTTTCCTGCAGTTCTGCCTTGCGTTCAGCGCCTCTTCGTAGCCTGACCTCAATATATTTTGGGGCGATAGTTATCGTTTAGAACTCTGCAGGTTTGGGAAGTGCAGGGCCCCTGAGCTCCATTTCCCAAGTCGCTTTTTTGTGAGTGGGACGCAACACGGCTGGATGGCTTCACGCCCTATTGTCGATCCGCGGTGGCAGGCTGAACCGCTGGTGAATTCTTCTTCGTGATGGGAAATGAGAGTGACATGTGCCCGACCAAACACCTCCAGCGAGTCTCTCATTGGTTCCCCCTCTTGCAGTTCATCCTGCGGACAAATTGCAGACGGTACGAAAGAGGCATGGAAAGGCGCCGAGTCTCCAAGTGGGGAGATTGTTAGTAAGGGGGCCTGAATGGAGAACACGAGCACCAGGAGAGGAAAACTGAGGTGAGTTTCAGAAAGCTTTCCCGATCCCACGGTGTAGCATCCGCTGGGTTTCCAATGAGTGCTTTCGCTGTCGGAAGATTGCGTTGAACCTGGAGAGTTGGGAGCCATGGAATGGGGAGCACGCAGGATTCCTTTCAAGGGTCTGCATTTGCTTTCCCAACCTCACCAATCGTCTCAGCCCCAAGAGTGTCCAGCCTTATGTCTTCTGCCGCTGGGGCTGTAGATGTGGTCAATCCTGGTTGCATGCCAGTCCCTGAACGCATTTTGGAAGAATTTCTCTCTGTTTTGCCCTGCTTGTTTCTTCTTTGTGTTGGAAATGTATCCTCAGAATGGGTCTGAGCTGATTTTCCCTGCTGGTTTTAGGCCGCTTTACACACACTTGATGCACTTACACAGAGATATCAAGACTTAGCTTTTAAGATGCTTACTAGTCGGATAGATACTTGTGCGATGAACAGGGTCTGGTGAGTCCAGTTGATTGAGCAAGGAGTAGGTCGTGTCCATTCCATATTCGGTTTTCGGAAGGGTATCTGTGCTCATTTCAAACTCGAGTTTTATGCGTCACCGCACCTCACCTTTCCCCTGAAGCAGGCATAAGTGTGTTTTCTAAAAGCGTGACTCTGTTCTGTTTGGGGATTCCGTTCATGGGGAGCGATTTTTACATTCCCTCGATAAGTGATATCATAAGTTTCTTTTTTTGTGGGACTTATTTCACTGAGGATGATCGTACCTAAATCCACTCAGGATGCTGCTACCAGCCTCATGACGTGGATTTCATGGCTGAGTGACACTCCATTGGACCTACGTAGCACCACTTGTCCACTTGTCCACTTGTCTTTGTCCACTTGTCCACTCGTCTTTGTCCACTTGGCTCTTTCCTGGCATATGAAACGTGTACCGGAGTGGAGGTTCTTGTCAAGACAGCAGCCCTCAACTTTGGGGTCCCTGTGTCTGGTTGATTTTTTCATTTTCCCAAGGTCAACGCCCATGTGTGGAAGTGCCCTATGCTCTGTGGTTCTGTGTTTTACATGGTTTGGGAAAGAGGATACACTTGTGAAGATTGGCTGTTGGCCATTGACATCCCGCCCATCAGCTTAACAAGGCTCCCTTGACTCCGTGGGCTGTCCTGCCTTTCTGGTTTTTAGACTTTTTTCGCCTGGCCCTTTTGCCCCGGGGGGGGGGGGCGAGAGATTTCTTTGTAGTGCTGATTTGCTCTCCCAGGTTGCTTGGTTGGCCAAAAAGGGCGTATGCGTTTTTTCCTGAATATATTCAGGAAAAAACGCATACGCCCTTTTTGGCCAACCGCATCATTGTCCACGTTCTGGCGCTTTTCATGTGCTATCGGGGCCATTCCGATGTACCCGTTGACATCCGTTTCCTGCAGTTCTGCCTTGCGTTCAGCGCCTCTTCGTAGCCTGCCCTCAATATATTTTGGGGCGATAGTTATCGTTTAGAACTCTGCAGGTTTGGGAAGTGCAGGGCCCCTGAGCTCCATTTCCCAAGTCGCTTTTTTGTGAGTGGGACGCAACACGGCTGGATGGCTTCACGCCCTATTGTCGATCCGCGGTTGCAGGCTGAACCGCTGGTGAATTCTTCTTCGTGATGGGAAATGAGAGTGACATGTGCCCGACCAAACACCTCCAGCGAGTCTCTCATTGGTTCCCCCTCTTGCAGTTCATCCTGCGGACAAATTGCAGACGGCACGAAAGAGGCATGGAAAGGCGCCGAGTCTCCAAGTGGGGAGATTGTTAGTAAGGGGGCCTGAATGGAGAACACGAGCACCAGGAGAGGAAAACTGAGGTGAGTTTCAGAAAGCTTTCCCGATCCCACGGTGTAGCATCCGCTGGGTTTCCAATGAGTGCTTTCGCTGTCGGAAGATTGCGTTGAACCTGGAGAGTTGGGAGCCATGGAATGGGGAGCACGCAGGATTCCTTTCAAGGGTCTGCATTTGCTTTCCCAACCTCACCAATCGTCTCAGCCCCAAGAGTGTCCAGCCTTATGTCTTCTGCCGCTGGGGCTGTAGATGTGGTCAATCCTGGTTGCATGCCAGTCCCTGAACGCATTTTGGAAGAATTTCTCTCTGTTTTGCCCTGCTTGTTTCTTCTTTGTGTTGGAAATGTATCCTCAGAATGGGTCTGAGCTGATTTTCCCTGCTGGTTTTAGGCCGCTTTACACACACTTGATGCACTTACACAGAGATATCAAGACTTAGCTTTTAAGATGCTTACTAGTCGGATAGATACTTGTGCGATGAACAGGGTCTGGTGAGTCCAGTTGATTGAGCAAGGAGTAGGTCGTGTCCATTCCATATTCGGTTTTCGGAAGGGTATCTGTGCTCATTTCAAACTCGAGTTTTATGCGTCACCGCACCTCACCTTTCCCCTGAAGCAGGCATAAGTGTGTTTTCTAAAAGCGTGACTCTGTTCTGTTTGGGGATTCCGTTCATGGGGAGCGATTTTTACATTCCCTCGATAAGTGATATCATAAGTTTCTTTTTTTGTGGGACTTATTTCACTGAGGATGATCGTACCTAAATCCACTCAGGATGCTGCTACCAGCCTCATGACGTGGATTTCATGGCTGAGTGACACTCCATTGGACCTACGTAGCACCACTTGTCCACTTGTCCACTTGTCTTTGTCCACTTGTCCACTCGTCTTTGTCCACTTGGCTCTTTCCTGGGATATGAAACGTGTACCGGAGTGGAGGTTCTTGTCAAGACAGCAGCCCTCAACTTTGGGGTCCCTGTGTCTGGTTGATTTTTTCATTTTCCCAAGGTCAACGCCCATGTGTGGAAGTGCCCTATGCTCTGTGGTTCTGTGTTTTACATGGTTTGGGAAAGAGGATACACTTGTGAAGATTGGCTGTTGGCCATTGACATCCCGCCCATCAGCTTAACAAGGCTCCCTTGACTCCGTGGGCTGTCCTGCCTTTCTGGTTTTTAGACTTTTTTCGCCTGGCCCTTTTGCCCCGGGGGGGGGGCGAGAGATTTCTTTGTAGTGCTGATTTGCTCTCCCAGGTTGCTTGGTTGGCCAAAAAGGGCGTATGCGTTTTTTCCTGAATATATTCAGGAAAAAACGCATACGCCCTTTTTGGCCAACCGCATCATTGTCCACGTTCTGGCGCTTTTCATGTGCTATCGGGGCCATTCCGATGTACCGGTTGACATCCGTTTCCTGCAGTTCTGCCTTGCGTTCAGCGCCTCTTCGTAGCCTGACCTCAATATATTTTGGGGCGATAGTTATCGTTTAGAACTCTGCAGGTTTGGGAAGTGCAGGGCCCCTGAGCTCCATTTCCCAAGTCGCTTTTTTGTGAGTGGGACGCAACACGGCTGGATGGCTTCACGCCCTATTGTCGATCCGCGGTTGCAGGCTGAACCGCTGGTGAATTCTTCTTCGTGATGGGAAATGAGAGTGACATGTGCCCGACCAAACACCTCCAGCGAGTCTCTCATTGGTTCCCCCTCTTGCAGTTCATCCTGCGGACAAATTGCAGACGGTACGAAAGAGGCATGGAAAGGCGCCGAGTCTCCAAGTGGGGAGATTGTTAGTAAGGGGGCCTGAATGGAGAACACGAGCACCAGGAGAGGAAAACTGAGGTGAGTTTCAGAAAGCTTTCCCGATCCCACGGTGTAGCATCCGCTGGGTTTCCAATGAGTGCTTTCGCTGTCGGAAGATTGCGTTGAACCTGGAGAGTTGGGAGCCATGGAATGGGGAGCACGCAGGATTCCTTTCAAGGGTCTGCATTTGCTTTCCCAACCTCACCAATCGTCTCAGCCCCAAGAGTGTCCAGCCTTATGTCTTCTGCCGCTGGGGCTGTAGATGTGGTCAATCCTGGTTGCATGCCAGTCCCTGAACGCATTTTGGAAGAATTTCTCTCTGTTTTGCCCTGCTTGTTTCTTCTTTGTGTTGGAAATGTATCCTCAGAATGGGTCTGAGCTGATTTTCCCTGCTGGTTTTAGGCCGCTTTACACACACTTGATGCACTTACACAGAGATATCAAGACTTAGCTTTTAAGATGCTTACTAGTCGGATAGATACTTGTGCGATGAACAGGGTCTGGTGAGTCCAGTTGATTGAGCAAGGAGTAGGTCGTGTCCATTCCATATTCGGTTTTCGGAAGGGTATCTGTGCTCATTTCAAACTCGAGTTTTATGCGTCACCGCACCTCACCTTTCCCCTGAAGCAGGCATAAGTGTGTTTTCTAAAAGCGTGACTCTGTTCTGTTTGGGGATTCCGTTCATGGGGAGCGATTTTTACATTCCCTCGATAAGTGATATCATAAGTTTCTTTTTTTGTGGGACTTATTTCACTGAGGATGATCGTACCTAAATCCACTCAGGATGCTGCTACCAGCCTCATGACGTGGATTTCATGGCTGAGTGACACTCCATTGGACCTACGTAGCACCACTTGTCCACTTGTCCACTTGTCTTTGTCCACTTGTCCACTCGTCTTTGTCCACTTGGCTCTTTCCTGGGATATGAAACGTGTACCGGAGTGGAGGTTCTTGTCAAGACAGCAGCCCTCAACTTTGGGGTCCCTGTGTCTGGTTGATTTTTTCATTTTCCCAAGGTCAACGCCCATGTGTGGAAGTGCCCTATGCTCTGTGGTTCTGTGTTTTACATGGTTTGGGAAAGAGGATACACTTGTGAAGATTGGCTGTTGGCCATTGACATCCCGCCCATCAGCTTAACAAGGCTCCCTTGACTCCGTGGGCTGTCCTGCCTTTCTGGTTTTTAGACTTTTTTCGCCTGGCCCTTTTGCCCCGGGGGGGGGCGAGAGATTTCTTTGTAGTGCTGATTTGCTCTCCCAGGTTGCTTGGTTGGCCAAAAAGGGCGTATGCGTTTTTTCCTGAATATATTCAGGAAAAAACGCATACGCCCTTTTTGGCCAACCGCATCATTGTCCACGTTCTGGCGCTTTTCATGTGCTATCGGGGCCATTCCGATGTACCCGTTGACATCCGTTTCCTGCAGTTCTGCCTTGCGTTCAGCGCCTCTTCGTAGCCTGCGCTCAATATATTTTGGGGCGATAGTTATCGTTTAGAACTCTGCAGGTTTGGGAAGTGCAGGGCCCCTGAGCTCCATTTCCCAAGTCGCTTTTTTGTGAGTGGGACGCAACACGGCTGGATGGCTTCACGCCCTATTGTCGATCCGCGGTGGCAGGCTGAACCGCTGGTGAATTCTTCTTCGTGATGGGAAATGAGAGTGACATGTGCCCGACCAAACACCTCCAGCGAGTCTCTCATTGGTTCCCCCTCTTGCAGTTCATCCTGCGGACAAATTGCAGACGGTACGAAAGAGGCATGGAAAGGCGCCGAGTCTCCAAGTGGGGAGATTGTTAGTAAGGGGGCCTGAATGGAGAACACGAGCACCAGGAGAGGAAAACTGAGGTGAGTTTCAGAAAGCTTTCCCGATCCCACGGTGTAGCATCCGCTGGGTTTCCAATGAGTGCTTTCGCTGTCGGAAGATTGCGTTGAACCTGGAGAGTTGGGAGCCATGGAATGGGGAGCACGCAGGATTCCTTTCAAGGGTCTGCATTTGCTTTCCCAACCTCACCAATCGTCTCAGCCCCAAGAGTGTCCAGCCTTATGTCTTCTGCCGCTGGGGCTGTAGATGTGGTCAATCCTGGTTGCATGCCAGTCCCTGAACGCATTTTGGAAGAATTTCTCTCTGTTTTGCCCTGCTTGTTTCTTCTTTGTGTTGGAAATGTATCCTCAGAATGGGTCTGAGCTGATTTTCCCTGCTGGTTTTAGGCCGCTTTACACACACTTGATGCACTTACACAGAGATATCAAGACTTAGCTTTTAAGATGCTTACTAGTCGGATAGATACTTGTGCGATGAACAGGGTCTGGTGAGTCCAGTTGATTGAGCAAGGAGTAGGTCGTGTCCATTCCATATTCGGTTTTCGGAAGGGTATCTGTGCTCATTTCAAACTCGAGTTTTATGCGTCACCGCACCTCACCTTTCCCCTGAAGCAGGCATAAGTGTGTTTTCTAAAAGCGTGACTCTGTTCTGTTTGGGGATTCCGTTCATGGGGAGCGATTTTTACATTCCCTCGATAAGTGATATCATAAGTTTCTTTTTTTGTGGGACTTATTTCACTGAGGATGATCGTACCTAAATCCACTCAGGATGCTGCTACCAGCCTCATGACGTGGATTTCATGGCTGAGTGACACTCCATTGGACCTACGTAGCACCACTTGTCCACTTGTCCACTTGTCTTTGTCCACTTGTCCACTCGTCTTTGTCCACTTGGCTCTTTCCTGGGATATGAAACGTGTACCGGAGTGGAGGTTCTTGTCAAGACAGCAGCCCTCAACTTTGGGGTCCCTGTGTCTGGTTGATTTTTTCATTTTCCCAAGGTCAACGCCCATGTGTGGAAGTGCCCTATGCTCTGTGGTTCTGTGTTTTACATGGTTTGGGAAAGAGGATACACTTGTGAAGATTGGCTGTTGGCCATTGACATCCCGCCCATCAGCTTAACAAGGCTCCCTTGACTCCGTGGGCTGTCCTGCCTTTCTGGTTTTTAGACTTTTTTCGCCTGGCCCTTTTGCCCCGGGGGGGGGGGCGAGAGATTTCTTTGTAGTGCTGATTTGCTCTCCCAGGTTGCTTGGTTGGCCAAAAAGGGCGTATGCGTTTTTTCCTGAATATATTCAGGAAAAAACGCATACGCCCTTTTTGGCCAACCGCATCATTGTCCACGTTCTGGCGCTTTTCATGTGCTATCGGGGCCATTCCGATGTACCCGTTGACATCCGTTTCCTGCAGTTCTGCCTTGCGTTCAGCGCCTCTTCGTAGCCTGACCTCAATATATTTTGGGGCGATAGTTATCGTTTAGAACTCTGCAGGTTTGGGAAGTGCAGGGCCCCTGAGCTCCATTTCCCAAGTCGCTTTTTTGTGAGTGGGACGCAACACGGCTGGATGGCTTCACGCCCTATTGTCGATCCGCGGTGGCAGGCTGAACCGCTGGTGAATTCTTCTTCGTGATGGGAAATGAGAGTGACATGTGCCCGACCAAACACCTCCAGCGAGTCTCTCATTGGTTCCCCCTCTTGCAGTTCATCCTGCGGACAAATTGCAGACGGCACGAAAGAGGCATGGAAAGGCGCCGAGTCTCCAAGTGGGGAGATTGTTAGTAAGGGGGCCTGAATGGAGAACACGAGCACCAGGAGAGGAAAACTGAGGTGAGTTTCAGAAAGCTTTCCCGATCCCACGGTGTAGCATCCGCTGGGTTTCCAATGAGTGCTTTCGCTGTCGGAAGATTGCGTTGAACCTGGAGAGTTGGGAGCCATGGAATGGGGAGCACGCAGGATTCCTTTCAAGGGTCTGCATTTGCTTTCCCAACCTCACCAATCGTCTCAGCCCCAAGAGTGTCCAGCCTTATGTCTTCTGCCGCTGGGGCTGTAGATGTGGTCAATCCTGGTTGCATGCCAGTCCCTGAACGCATTTTGGAAGAATTTCTCTCTGTTTTGCCCTGCTTGTTTCTTCTTTGTGTTGGAAATGTATCCTCAGAATGGGTCTGAGCTGATTTTCCCTGCTGGTTTTAGGCCGCTTTACACACACTTGATGCACTTACACAGAGATATCAAGACTTAGCTTTTAAGATGCTTACTAGTCGGATAGATACTTGTGCGATGAACAGGGTCTGGTGAGTCCAGTTGATTGAGCAAGGAGTAGGTCGTGTCCATTCCATATTCGGTTTTCGGAAGGGTATCTGTGCTCATTTCAAACTCGAGTTTTATGCGTCACCGCACCTCACCTTTCCCCTGAAGCAGGCATAAGTGTGTTTTCTCAAAGCGTGACTCTGTTCTGTTTGGGGATTCCGTTCATGGGGAGCGATTTTTACATTCCCTCGATAAGTGATATCATAAGTTTCTTTTTTTGTGGGACTTATTTCACTGAGGATGATCGTACCTAAATCCACTCAGGATGCTGCTACCAGCCTCATGACGTGGATTTCATGGCTGAGTGACACTCCATTGGACCTACGTAGCACCACTTGTCCACTTGTCCACTTGTCTTTGTCCACTTGTCCACTCGTCTTTGTCCACTTGGCTCTTTCCTGGGATATGAAACGTGTACCGGAGTGGAGGTTCTTGTCAAGACAGCAGCCCTCAACTTTGGGGTCCCTGTGTCTGGTTGATTTTTTCATTTTCCCAAGGTCAACGCCCATGTGTGGAAGTGCCCTATGCTCTGTGGTTCTGTGTTTTACATGGTTTGGGAAAGAGGATACACTTGTGAAGATTGGCTGTTGGCCATTGACATCCCGCCCATCAGCTTAACAAGGCTCCCTTGACTCCGTGGGCTGTCCTGCCTTTCTGGTTTTTAGACTTTTTTCGCCTGGCCCTTTTGCCCCGGGGGGGGGGGGGGCGAGAGATTTCTTTGTAGTGCTGATTTGCTCTCCCAGGTTGCTTGGTTGGCCAAAAAGGGCGTATGCGTTTTTTCCTGAATATATTCAGGAAAAAACGCATACGCCCTTTTTGGCCAACCGCATCATTGTCCACGTTCTGGCGCTTTTCATGTGCTATCGGGGCCATTCCGATGTACCGGTTGACATCCGTTTCCTGCAGTTCTGCCTTGCGTTCAGCGCCTCTTCGTAGCCTGACCTCAATATATTTTGGGGCGATAGTTATCGTTTAGAACTCTGCAGGTTTGGGAAGTGCAGGGCCCCTGAGCTCCATTTCCCAAGTCGCTTTTTTGTGAGTGGGACGCAACACGGCTGGATGGCTTCACGCCCTATTGTCGATCCGCGGTTGCAGGCTGAACCGCTGGTGA